>NW_027395666.1:321366-596784 GCF_004382785.1 Trichoderma ghanense | reverse complement strand
AAAGGTTCTGTTGCATGTTTCCGTACGTGCACCCGCATTCGTCGCGCATGAATTTGCACGGAATTGGCCGTGAACATGACGGCAGCTCGAATGCATCAATCAACCCAGTCCATTGGCTGTGGCGCGCCGCTTCAGATATGGCAGATCTGCACTCTTACGCTCGGGGGCAAACAGGCTGAATGAAATGGGGAAAGAAAGAAAAGTAAAAAAAGAAGATGATTCAAGCAGTTGGTTTGTGTTGAGTCAAAATGCGCAAACACGTCAGTCATCAACCGCGAGAAGCAGCTCAATGATGTCCAGCCACGAACGGAAGCCTGGCGCTCAACCTGGACAGAACGGGCTCTAGTGCCAGGCCCCGATCCCCTGAATGGAGCCTCCACATGCAGCTCGCACGCCTTGATGCTGTAATATTACATTGGATGCTCCATCCCGTCCACCTTCTGCAATGTACGTACTGCAAGCAGGAAAACAAACCGCAAAGGTGAACAGCTAGCTAGCTGTAGGGATTGCTGCACTAGCCGACGCCACCGGCAGCCGCATCCAATCTGCCCATCTCCGTCGTTCCGCTCTCCTGGGCGCAATCGGCAGCTGGTTTGTGCAGAGCAGAGCAGTTATACATAGAGAGCAGCTCCTGTATGGACGGCCAGAGAGGTACTGCAGCATATCGTTCGACTTGACTCTGGCATTTTTATTTTTTATTTCACCCCCCAGCGGCCAGGCTGCTGTGGCAAGAATCCAAATCCATTCTCTCGATGCGGCCGCAGACCGTTCCCGGAAGCCTTGTCACTCTATCGTTATCGTGATTTTTTCCATGTTCCAATTTTCCCTTCTTTTCTCGGTTCACCTCCTTCTTTTGCAGCGCGGCGGCCAATCTCGTTGCATCGGCCAAACCCTGCTGCTTCTGCCCCCTTGCCCTCTCATGCGGCATTGAGGCTGCCACCCGCTCATATCCCGCAGTCGAGTGAACAGGCAAGCAGCTCTCCAGACCATACAGCAAGCTGCCGTCTACCAACCATACCTACATATCGACTACCTCAACCCGGCTCTCGCTGCATGGAGATGCTGAATTAACTCGCGGCGGCATCACGGGTCGACACAGGCGCTCTGGACTGCGGCAGCGTCTCGCCGGAACTTGCGACCGCACCAGGAATCCTCAGCCTGCCTGCCACTGCCACTGCCTCGGTGCTGGCCATGCAATGAGCGGAACGACAGTCATGGCCCCGGCCGTGGATTTCTCCTCCATCTCCTCCTTCGCTCGACGATCCCATTCCACCCCCGACCTCCCGTCTCTCCCATCACGAACCAAGTCGCCCTCGCTGGGCCAGCCTGGCCTGTCCGAGCCGGCGGGCTCGCAAACCAAGAGCCTCTCCGAGTTCGCGACCTTTGAGATGCCCTCCTTCAGCACCGATCTCGATCTCAAGCTCGACATCTCTCTCCCTCCTCTTACCCTCGAGAGCCAGCCGCCCCCTTCCACCCCGTCCGAAAATGACGACCCCAAACCCCCCTCTTCACCGACAGCCCTGCAGCATCTGCGCACCAGATCTGCAGCTTCTAACAACGACGGGCCTCGCTCCTGGCTGCGCAGCTTGACGACCATTCGAGATGCGCCGTTCGAGGATGACTTGCAGGCAGCAGCAGCTCCTCCGCCCAGCGAGCAGAGGCGGCCCGCCACAGCCAACGAATTCCCGATCGCCCTCGATGACGCAGATGGCCGAGCAGCGCGGGACCGCTCGCAGTCGACATCGACAGCCGCCAACAGCTTCGCCAGCTTCAAGAGGTCGTGGATGCCGCTGTCGCGCGCGCATGCCAAAACCCAATCGGAGGCGCCGGCGGCTGCAAACGTGAAGCCAGAAGCGAAATCCAGCCTCGACAAGCTGAAACGGGCTGCGACGGCCAGCATCACGGAAATTACGACCAATCAGACGAGCCAGGGCCGCTTAGTCGACGCGGGTGCTAAGCCGGCGACAAAGGGATTCGCTCGTGCCACCAGCTACTTCTCCCGCATCAAGCAGAAGCCCGCGACCGCCTTGTCTAAAACAGGCGGCAGCATCGGCTCCGACTTTAGCTGCGCCTCGTCTGCCACCAGCCTGGCCCAGCCGGGCTCCAGCAGCATCGACACGCATGTCTCGCAGTCGGCCTCGTCCGCCGAGACAAACTCCACGGCCCTGACCGCTGATGAGTCGGCCAGCGAAATGCCCGCGCGCATCCCCGATCCGCTGTGGTCGCACTTCAAGAACCTCGACCTCGAGATCCGCGGCTTCGCCTCCAAGCCCGTCGCCCAGCAGTGCGCCCTGGTGAAGACGCTGCTTCTGCCCTTTCTCAAGAGCGCCACGAGTCAGCAGCCGCTTGCCGGTCTGCGCCCTGAGGATGTCGACTGCAGAGCCTCCGTGCTCAACAAGTGGTGGAGCGCCGTCCTCGACATGCTCGAGGTGCAGCACCAGCAGCCGGTCCCGGGGCTCGACCGCCAGCTGCTCTTCGAGACGGCCACCACCGTCATGATGCGCATGGAGTGGCGCCAGACGACGCCGTACTTTCTGCCCCTGGCGGACCGCTCGCCTCAGGACCGCGTGCGCGCGAGGTCGTCCACCAACTCGTCGTCCAACTCGTCGCAGACCTCGGATCAGTCCGCCATGCTAGCAGAGTCGGCAGAGCACAACATCAGGACCATGTTCGTGTCCAACCTGGTGAGGCAGATGGCCTTTGTCGTCGAGAAGATGTCGCTCCGACACGTGCCCCCGAGCTTGATCGAGTTCGCCGGCAAGACGTGCGCATACGCCTTCTTCTTCGCCCCCGGGGTGGCTGATATCCTGGTCCGGCTCTGGGGGCTGACGCCTGACTTGATCCGCCGTGTCTCCGAGAGCATGGGCCTTGGCCGCAACTTCAACGAGCCCGTCGACGAAGAGGTTGTAGCCTCGTTCCCGCCAAAGCTAGGCTCCCTGGCCTGGTCCTCGCCCCGGACGCTGTGGGCCACTCTCAAGCGCATCCCCAAGATGCCTCTGCTTGTGGCGAGGGTGCCGTGGACGGGGCCTTGGGTGATGCGATGGAAAGGACGCGACACCGACCTCCTCTTCATCTTTTGCCGATACTTCCACCTCTTGTCCGACCAGTTTATGCCGGAAGGGCTTTCGCTGACGGAAAAGGCACAGTCGCCAGCGTTTGTTCTTGTTCACGCACAGCTCTTGTCGATTCTCGACGGCACCATCCACCGCCAGGCTGCCTTTGAGCCTCCACACGGATCAATGCTGGCTAACTCACCCCGAGGAGCGGAAGCAGCAGCCCTACAGATGCCCATGCCGCCAAACAATCTGATGAAGAGCATGGCAGAAAACAGACTGGTAGTGTTGCTCAAAGACGTTTTAGCAGACGGTACCATTGAGTATGCAGGAGCGAGACACACATTTGCAGAAGCCTTCTCTGCGCTGCTGAAAGCCGCCGCCAGCAGGACATCACGATACAACAGCACCGCGTGCTCGGTGCTGTGCGACCTGTTGGAGGAGGTTTTGCTCATCTACCACCGAGCTGAGACCGATGCCCATCCAACGTGCTACATTGACTGGCCATTCTGGATCGATGTCTGCAAGATTGCTTTATCCTCGCTCAACACTCTGTCGGAGATTCGCATGATTTCTTTCATCTTTACGGTGTGGGATGCTATTGCCAAAGACCCTGAACAGAAGCTGCTGGTGTGTCGTGATTGGCTCTTGACAGAGGAGACCTTTAACGCATTCTTCAACAACTGGTGTCCAATGGTGCGGGCGTACTACATGCGTCTGCTCTGCTGGAGAATCTGTCGCGACAGGGGCAGCCAGAATGACGTTGACATGTAAGTGAGATGATGATCTCCTCCTGACACCGAATTGAGGGAACTAACCGCCACTTCTAGGGAGATCTTTACACTGGCGTCAAAGAGGCTCAAGAGCGTTTGGTCACACTACCTGTACCTGAAGCAAGCTGCCGAAGAGGCTTGCCAGGTACCCCCTGCCACAGCACCAATGTCGCCTACCTTGGGAAAACGATTCATCATCATCAAGCACGAAGTCGCTGTGCCTCAGCCGGGCCTATTCGTGACGTTTGATACGTTTACCAAGGCGTCGAGCATCATCTCGCCCGCCAACGAAACCACCTCCGATACCGCTCTCGTGACCAAGAATGACCCCAAGAGAAAGTGGTCGTTTCTCAAGCTATGGTCCTTTGGCACAACGGCTTCTACCACCCAAAACGCGTCGGAGGCGTCGCCAAGCAAGCCTTCTTCCAACGAGGAACTGCAGAACGCACGCAGGGAAGTTGCCAACTCTCGGTCGCGCCAGAATACCGCGGCCACCCCGCCCAAGACGGCAGGCTCCGACGACAGCGTGGACTCTGACGGCTCCAACCCGGTTTATGAAGAGCCCAAGTTTACCTTCAAGTTTGTCCTGGGCTGGCCGCAGCAGCAGCAGGGGCCTACGCTCGACCGCACCCTCGCGTGCCCAAGGCTCCCCACGCCAGCCCAATCAAGACTCGGCTTCAAGGCAAAGCGAGGAGGCGGCCCGACGCTGCCTCCACTCATGATACCGACAAGGAAGTTTTCCGGCGGTTCTCAGAGCGGCCTGGTACAGGCGGCAAGGAATGCGAATGCAAGCCTGCTGGGTTCGCCAGTCTTGGAACCTCATCGACAGCCATTCGCAAGCGGCGGGGCGATTCCAGAAGAGGAGGCCTCCACCAGCAGCTCGGAGACGGACAGCGGCATCTCGACACCCAGCGACTCGAAGTCTGTCCCTTCCCCCAATATCCAGCCGACGTCGAGAGAAGAATGGACCGGAGAAGCCAGAGTAGGGCCCGTCAAGCCTGCCGGCGCCTTCTTGAAGAACCTGGTTTACTCGGGTCGGGCGCTGTCTGAATGGAGTCTCGTGGTGGCGGAGTGTAACAACTTTGTCGAGCGGCGCCGCGACGAGGGTGTTGCTTCGCTCAACGATGTTGAGGTGCCACTCCTGGGCGTTGAAGGCTTCCGCAAGATGGCTGGCTGAACTTTTCGATGAAAACACATACCCGGATTATTCTACGACGTTGGACAAAAAGAACCTCGCGGTGCTTGGACGTTATCTTTCCCCCTTCTTCTTCTATCTTTTCATATACGGAATTTTTGCGAGCGGAGCGGCATATACAATGAGCGATTTACATTCTATATGGCCTTGACTCAGCAGGCGTTGGCGAGGCACACATTTTTCGATAAAGCGTATCTTTCTTTCTCTCTCCTTTTTGGTTATTCAGCATGGATCTCTTCCCCCTGAATGGGGGCATACCTTGGCACTGGATCATTCGGTCGAACTTCAAGACGATATATGAAAATAAAAAGACGGACATTCCTTTGTGGCACGCTCCACAGCAGGGGAAACAAAGACAATCATCATCACTACATAAAAAAGACGGCGAGACATTTTGGGATAAATCGGAGATTTCATTGTTGGTATATGCTTTTTCATTTACTGCAAAAACTTGGCAGTGCTTTTTGATGCTCTTTACGTTGGAGGCTTGTGGATTTATTTTGCCCTTTTTTGCTTGTTGTTGCTTTTCTTCTGGCGGGAATAGTATTGTTTCATTCGATGGCGGTATCTTTTGTGCTGAGAAAGGAGATAGGATGAATACCCCGAAGGTTTAGAGCAATGAGTTGTTGGCGAGTTTGGAGATTCGATTCTAATAGTAAAGTAATGAGCAAAACCAGTCACTCACTCAACTTCTCTTTGTGAGCAAGCGAGTAACAATGTTGGTTCGATACCGTGATTTATGTTGGATAGGGTCGGGAGGGTTACTTTGATGGGCCTGGATTGGTGGAGGGGATCGTGGTGGGTTTATTAGAGGACGTTGAAGGGAGGAGGGAGACGGGATGGTTCTGCGGATGTGGGGAGGATCGTATATCGAGCATGATGACGATGATGCTTGCGTTTTGGAGCTTGCTGAAGTGCGGCAGGGGGGTGCGAACGGGAGCAGGGATGTGCGGAGGATTTTGACGATGGCATTGACCGCAGAGGCTGCAGTGGCAGGTTTTGGGACGAGGAGGGGCAGGAGGGGGAGGTGGCAAGGAGATGTGGCTGTAGGGGCAGTCGGCTTGCAAGGGGAAGAAGAAGATTGTCTTTGCGTGCGGTGAGGGTTGCCATGGTCTGGTATGTGGTGGCGGTTTAGGATGAGGGATACTGTGGATGTACAGATGGCTTGACAGTGAAGATGATGTAAAAGGTATGAACGAGAAGGGGAAAAGCGAGTCTTGTCTTAGGTTGAAGAGTAATGTCCCGAGGGTTCGTCAGGTGGGGTAGATTGTGGTGGATGCCAGCCATTCAGATGCGAGGGGATGGCCTAATTAGGAAACTGGGGCTGGAGCAGCAAAAGGGGGGAAGATGTTTTGTTTGCTTTTTCTGTGAGAAAGAGGTTATTGAGGGGGGGGGGGGGGGGGGGAATGGAGGGACTGGGAGATTGGGAGTTGGGATGCTTGGATGGGTGGATGATGAAATGCCGAGGGAGGGGCTTGGTGGATTGCTGGGTTGAGGATNAGGGTTCGTCAGGTGGGGTAGATTGTGGTGGATGCCAGCCATTCAGATGCGAGGGGATGGCCTAATTAGGAAACTGGGGCTGGAGCAGCAAAAGGGGGGAAAATTCTTTTTTTTGTTTTTCTTATGGCGGGATGGGCTTGAGGCTTTGTTTGTGTGGCTGAATGGAGGGACTGGGAGATTGGGAGTTGGGATGCTTGGATGGGTGGATGATGAAATGCCGAGGGAGGGGCTTGGTGGATTGCTGGGTTGAGGATGTTGAGACGTGTTGGTTTGTAGACACTGGCTTCTTATATCAAGGAAGATGATGGCTGAAGATGCCATTATCCGATCTACACGATAAGGTGACACTGACAAGAGATATGCAAAAAAAATGCAACTTGATGTCGAAGGATCGCGTACCCTGACATTCATCATCTTCCAGAGGCTGCGCAGCCCCTCACGTGCCTCCCCTGCGTCACCCGCCGCGCGCGTCTGTTGATTGGCCCTCCAGAACCCCCCAATATCGTCAGCAGCGGGCCGCCAACGCCCACCTCGAATGGCTTTTCCTCTTTCTGTCACGGCACTTCGAAAGCGATTCCCAACGAGGCCTCCCGGGCGACGTTGCCTAAATTGCAGAGCTGGGCTTCACGATTTGTCTTGGCTGCGCTCCCCTTGTCGTGAGAATTTGACGCCAGATTGCGGTGAGCGATACGGGAACGAGAGAGAGAGAGCGAGAAGCGATGCCCAACACAGGCAGACCGAGTCGGGATTGTCACTTGTGCCGCCAGCGGCGGGTTAAGGTCAGTTTGAGCTGATGTGATTTGATGTGAGCCGGGAGGAGATGAGATGTACTATTGCACCAAGTCTATCTGCATGACATACACGAGTATCTTCTATACAGTGTGCTGGACGCAGCATTGCAGTGGGTCGACGGCCATTCTGGATGACTGTCGATGCGATGCTGTTTGCCTCTCTCTCTGGGTCTGTGTCTCACCAGGTGGCCCGTACATGCTCTTGGCAGCCCTGGCAGAGCTCTGCACTCCAGCGGTCTCGTCTGCTTGGCCTGTCCTGCCCCGTCCCGTCCTATGGTGTTCCATCTCATTACTTGTTGCGTGCTGACCCCGTCCCCTGCAGTGCGACCTCGCCCGTCCCGCCTGCCAGCGATGCATCAAATACGGCGCCCAATGTCCGGGCTATCGTGACCAGCAGGAGCTCGTCTTCCGCAACGCCGATCCCACCGCCGTCAAGAAGCGCCAGAAGCGCCAGCCCTTGTCGCAGATCCAGTCCCCCGGCACCAGCGAGACGTCCTCATCTTCCTCTTCCTCTTCCTCTTCGACGGCGGACCCAGCTCCGCTGCCGGTGCTCAAAGTCACGCCCAACGGAGAATATGTCTTCGACACTTCGGCAGACCTCTTCCTGATCGACGGCGGCCACTGCCATGCGCCGACGCTCTCACGGCCCGTGTTTGAGCACTGGACGGTCCACTCGGTGCCCATCATCCTCAATGTCTACTCCAATCTCGACTTCGTCAAGAACATGTACCGCGACTTTGCGGACGATGGGCCGCTCGTCTGGGCCGCCCATCTCTTTTCCCGCACATACGTGACGAACCTGCAGTACCCGACGTCACTGTACAGGGACGCCCACCAGGAGACGCAGCGCGAGCTGAGCACGTACCTGGGCAAGACGCTGAGCCTAGTGAGCGAGGCACTCAAGACGCCTGAGGGCGCTCTACGAGATGACATTCTCGCCACTGTATGGCTTCTCACCAACTACGAGGTAAAAAAAGCAACCAAGTCCCCTGTCGTACAGAATAGAAGTGTTTTGAAGTCTGAAACTAACCGGTGATAGTTGCTCGTTGGCTCCCTCTCCCGTACTGAAACTCTCAGCCCGTGGCATTTACATGCCCGAGGTCTATATAGCATCCTCAAAGCAAGAGGCACCGCGCCTCTGTATACAAACCATGGCCGCATGGCTTTCTGGCCTGCCTTTAGCATGGTGGTACGTATCGCCCAGCTCATGGCTCAGGGGGCATCGCTGACTCGACTCGGGCACAGCAAATCCAGGCACTGGTCAGCAACACAGAGTGCCCCCCGGAATCCGAAGAATGGCTCAACGCGATAAAGGCCTCCCTGCAAGGGCACCCAGGAGACGGCCTGGGGGTGGCTATTTCAGCATTCATCGTCAAGGTTTGCAGCGTGCAAGCTCGCATCTTCAGTCTCCTGCGGCGTCGCGACTTTCCTGCCGCCTCCAGAGAGTATCCCGATCTCTTCGATCAGCTCAGGACCGCCGAAAAGGAGTTTGAGGATTGGTTAGAATCGAACCCCGTCGGAAATCACGTACTGGAGGTGTACGCGATAAGCCTGTACCATTCCGCCATCGTCAAGGCGTACCGCGGCATAGAGCTCCTCATCAACTTCCTCACGCACTACCCCCCGTGCCAGGTGCCCCTCGAGCAGCTCAAGGAGGACCGGGAGTGCTGCTTCCGGATGGCCCAGGACGCGGCGCAGAGCATCTTGGAGGGCGTGCCTCGCGTGCTCGGGCCTCTGTCCAGTGGCAAGGAGAAGTCGCCCAAGGACGTGTTCGATGCGTTGAGGGTCATCTGGCCGCTGATTGCCGTGTATGTGATGAGCATCTGCCGGCCAGAGCAGCGGCTTGCCGCGGAGGGCCTCCTGTTTTACATTGGCCGGGAGTTGGGCGTGCGACAGGCGCTGAATACGTATCCGGATCAACTGACTTTGCCGCAGGAGGCCACCGAACCGCTGGGGGTATGATTGTTTGTGAGGTTCATGAAGCATTCCGTATAAGGGGAAAGCTGAGAACAGGCGACGTGAGGACTGTAGTCACCGTAACGATGACGGGGAAAGCCCCATTTGCGTTGAATAGATCATCCACTGTCCCTTACATTTTATTCGATACCAAGGTTGCTATTAGTTCGCAACGGATGTCCGAAATTGAACGCTGATGGCATAAAGATGCTTACGATGCTGAAGCCTTTTTTGGGGAATGTGGTACGATCAACCTCATGGTGTTGTCGAAGGATTCAGGCCGTCAACGCGGTTGACACCTCCTCCAGGAGTAATACATTACGGCCTCATATCTGAGTTGTGTGAGAGGATATGATGAGTTGTATGCACCATGCAATAATACGGTATTGGGTAAATTCATTCCGACAGGGTCGTTTGGTGTGGCCTTGTTGTGAAAATGTACATGGACTCGGCTCTCGTGAGAGAGAGGAAGCATCTCGAATAGCGTGCATCAGCACGCGAGCGTACCCGTCATTGACTTTGCGTTTGTACGTTCTGGCTCGGACGAGGTGGGTTTAAAGAGTGGCCGAGGAAGTTATACTGGGTTCATCCAGGAACGAATTCTGGTTAGAAGATCACGGAGAATGATTCTTCAGCTCTACATCAAGACTTTCCAAGAACTAAGAGCAGGGGGAAAATGAGGCATCCTTCCTAGCTGTTGCAACAGGTTGTTAAAGCATCTACCCTGCTAGAACCATCTGTCCATCAACCCATTATTCCCGCCAAACAAGCAAAACACACAAAAAGAGCTTCCTGGTCGCCACGCGTCAGCCCACCAACTAAAACCGGCAACTGATCAGCGAATGACGCCCACAGCCTGTCATGAGCTGTGGAGAACCCGTTGAAGGAAAAACTTGGTCGCTTTTCAAGCCACTGTTTCCAGGTTTTGGTGGGCAAGCCTCTCTCACAAGCCTCAATCACAATATCAGGCCGCAGCACAATTGGTTCCTTTGCCCAAACCAAGGACGTGTCATCCTTGTCGACAGGACTTGTGCTAGATCAGCTTGCATGAGGCCGCAGTTCCGGGTGCCTTTCTTACTGCACTGTACTTGCAGTAGCGCATCGTCGGTGGCACACAGTAGCTATGCATTACTGCACTGATTGTTTGAAATAGATGAGAGGCTCAACGTCATTCTTGGAAGCCGTGGGCTTGACGTCATGAGCTGGCTCCTTTTGAGCACCTGCTTGTAGTTATGAAGACGGATTTTCGTCTGGCGATGGCTTCTTTTTGCTCTTTTCCACATCAGTTCAGTTGTGCAGTTTCTCAAGTGCCAGTAACCGAATACTAAGCTAGCCCATCCGTAACATCTCCCTCTCCATCTCCATCACCTCTACCGAAGTGCGTTATAGTCCCCCACCCCCAGTATACCACGAACCCTCACCACCACCACCACCACCACTAACACGGACCTCGCCCAGCCAACAACAACAACAACCACCACCGCCCAACATGCCCGCAATGAACGACTGGCTCCGCAACGACCTCCTCGGCAAGGAAAACGACCTCTGCACGGCCCTCACGTCCGCCAACCCTGCCCCGGCCGTCCTCAAGCTCTGCGCCCCGGACGCCGCCCTCATTTTCCCCCACAAGGAAATCATCTCGCCCGAGGACCAGGAGGCCTTCCACGACGCCATGCAGCCGCCCTTCCAGCGCTTCGACGACTACCAGGTCGAGGACATGCGCGCCCACTTCATCGGCCTCATGGGCGGCGTCGTCACCTACAAGATCCGCGCGTCCAGGGGAAAAGAAAAGTACCGCGCCACCGCGTCGTCGACGTGGAACCAGGGCTCTGACGGGGAGTGGCTGCTCGTTGCGCATTCCGAGACGCCGCTGTAGGTTTGGGAGGGCACCTTTGGTGTCGTGTTTATTATTTGATATGATGGCGTGGTTTTGCTGTTCTTCTGTTGGAATTGTGTTTGTACGACTTTTTTGATGGAACTTCCTCGGCGACACGACCTTACGAGGTAAATGAGAATGTTTCTACAGCTACTTTTGAATACACAATTTAATGCCTACACAACATCAAAAGAATCACTTTATTCGGAGTCAAGCCAAGAACCACCATCTTTACTCCATTTTGTTTTTTTTTTTAAATATTGATAATTGGGGTTCACTCTGAGCTATGTCTCCTATCGTTGTCAATTCAGATGATACGCCTGAGTAGATTGTTTGGATGGTGCCCTTCGTCCTGCTTCATCTGCTAGCCTACCTCCTTGCTAAGGGGGGGCCAACTCGAAGACCGAGTCTCTCCGAGTCTGCAGACTAAGTCCAACAAATGCTTGATGGAACCCCAAAAGGTAGATTTATGCTTCCAACATTTCTTATAACCCCCAACATCTCCGCCAGTTTCCTCCCGATTTCTTTTCTCCCATGATTTTCAAGATCTTGTTACATGACTGCGCTGACCCTGGAAGTGGTTGATGCTAAGCCCTCTCCTTGGATATATCAGTAGCAAATCCTTATTCTAGCTTCAATTAGACTACTTTTCAACAATTTCCAAGCTGCTCGAATCATTCTGTTCCTTTTCTTCAAAGTAGCATTTGCCGACGACCGTTCTGTGCTGAGGAGAAGCGGCATTCTTGAGATAAATTACTATATCATCCAAACATTATATAACCCCCATCAGCGCTCAACCGTTACAGCCCAACGTTCTGTGAGCTTTCGCTGTCCTATCCCCACATACAGTCTTGGCTTTTATCGCTGCGCGATGCGCATGAGCTTCGGAAGACATATCTCTTGGCTCAATGTTAGGCACTGGACGCTTCTTAATGACCTCAATGCTCGGCGTCATGCAGATTGTTCAACTTAATCGGTAGACAGCCCCGGCGGCATTGTGAGAGTGAACATTGTCTAACAGCTGGTTAGGAAGACGCGCCTTATCCCACGGGTTCATCGAATGATGTTTCACAATCGTTCATCGGTGATGCAGCAGCAGAAGACAAACATCTCACTTTCATGTGCCTTGAAGCATGAGACATGCCTGGCAGATGGTCTGGGGAAAACTGAACGTGGAAAAGCCTTGCGTAAGCGGTAAGGCAGCCCAGCAGTCAGGGCGGAGATAGCAAGAATAACCGGGTCGCAATTGTAATTTCCCTCGAGAGCTTGCTTAAAAGAGATATCGGCTGGGCAGAGAAGGAGAACCTGCAATTGGCTTTTTCAGATCGATCTTCTAGCCTCACGAAAGGTTCATGCCCCAGAGAGTTGGCCATTACACATTGCTAGGTATGTTGGTCTTGGTTTCTTCTTCTCCTTGCGCAAAGAGGATCCTTCCAAAATTAGAGATACTGACAACTCTTAAGGGTAAGGTACAACATGGCAAGGTGTGATTGACAAGTTCACAAAGGCCAGAGAGTAGTTGATCGAGGCGGTGGATAGAGGGAGAATTTCAACCGACTGTTTTGCTGCTCCTTCTTTCTCGGACACTTTGAGGAGGAAGTCTATATAGAAGCAGAGTACATGCCGCAGATAGATGCTGGAAGAATTCAAAGACAATACGTCAAGCATTGCGAATATCAACCAAACCTGCAACCGACAGGAAATCAATTTCGTTTGACTTATGTTCTGTTTCACCACGCACCAAACAGCACTAGACTTTCCAGTGGCCAACAAGCAACAACGTCTTTTATTCCTGGCCCAATCTTAAGTAATGGCATGATATCTTGACAATACGCGGAGCGTTTATTATCTGGTTCGCTTCTACTACACTTTCGTCTCAGGCACGATGGCCATCTTTGCAATACTTTCGATGCACAACTATCATGCAGATTATTCGCCAGAAAAGTCCATCAATTGCCCAGGACGACAGTAACGGCACTCAGTCAGATATTTTGCTTTGATTTTGCTGGCAATCGCCTGAAACCCATTCTTCAACTCGTCGTTCGGCTTCATCGAAGGTGCGCCGCCTGAGGACCAAGCAAACCCAACACATGGCCAATTGGCTAGTGAACGGCTTACCAGGCAGGCACTGAAAACAAGCCATCTCGCCGTATACTTACTGCTGATTGAGGACGCCATAAATAAACGGTTGGCAAAAAGAGGAGATGCAAATAGCAACATGAGGTGGATTAGAAAAAGCAAAAAATGAAGCGCTTGGATGGCACTAGAGCTTTGCTCCCGGCAGGGCTTGAACCTGCGACCTTCGCATTACCAACACTGAGCTTGGAAGCTAGAGTATTAGTACGAAGCTCTAACCAACTGAGCTACGGAAGCCACCTCGCTTCGAGTTGTTGATACTGGCCCTAATTGCTGTATATGAGACTAGAACAAACACCATTCTCAAATTAGTATACGGGTAGCCTTCGATGATAACCTCACTTCTTTCATCAACAGCCGTTGACTGCAAATGAAATGGTTGCAGATCTTCTCTCTCTCTTTCTTTTTTTCTTTTTTTTTTCTTCTTTTTTTTACATAGGGTGTCTTGAGCACCAATGCTGACCATGAGAGCAACTGTGCATCACCGCATTGAAATTGGGAGCGGACTTTCATAATCTGTCTCTTTTGCATACGTCCGCTCGATCTGGTGATTGCTTCAACTACGACCTGATAGGACGCTTCGTTCTTCAGGAGGCATGGAGGCATAGTATCAAAGTGCAGTGGCCTGACTCGAAATCTCTCGGGTGAGATTGATTTCGGATAATTGTGAGTCGGAGAGCGGCAGCGAGACAATTCTTGGACAAGCGCTAAATAAACTCTGTCTCAGCTCGGCGTCTAGATGGAGAGGCGCTGCATCGATTCATTGACGGATATGAGAAGAGGGGATGTAGAATGGAATGATAGGATGATAGATAGTATTTCTTGGAAACGTTGTTGTAAGCCTAGGAAATCCAGATTGATCTATCCCAACTTAATAGGCCTTGATATCTTGACATTATCAACGACGGTCCCATGATCGACTCCTGCATGTTATTGAGTGTTTATTCATGAGTCTTGGATGTAGCGGAAATACGTCGGATGGGCATTGAACAAACGACACTGCTTCCCAACTTTCCTTGTGTCCTCGATTCAAAAAGGCGGTTGGCCATCCTCATATCTTGACGATTCTCTCTCGTTTGCTGGGAGAGAGCTAGGCAAAGGTGCGCAGCCGTGCTGGATAAGAGGAGAGCGCTGAACCAGACGAAGTGTCTACCGAGCTGGCTGAGAGCCCATCTGCGCCGCATACTTGCCTATAACTGAATTGAAATAAAAATGCCAGAGTTGGTAGACTTATCGGAGAAACAATCTCACAGCTGCGACAGCCACGAAATCGGGCCATCGGCGGCTCCAATAGAGTGAGTTATGAAAAGACATTTGACTTTAAGCCCCGACTTAGAGGACGCTCAGCTCACATGGCTTAGACTATAAACGTACGCTCCTCATACGGTGTACAATGCTTCACATGATGCGAGAATCTTCCGACATGTCCAATCCGCTGGGCAAATTGAATACATCTTAACAGTGTCCTCGGACGGTCTTCTTTGGAAGATCAGCCGCAGTGGCTTAGATCTCCCGACAGACATTAGATCTCATCTACCGATGGCCCGAAACCCTCGACATCCGAAACTACACATTTTATACTAGAGCGCATGCCAGTTGGAATGGCTGTTGCTGGCAAATGCCTTGCATTGGATTAAAGTTCGATTTCCATACAAGGACATGCATTTTGGCACAATTGGATGAAAGGGATTGGATTTTGAATGCGGGCATCGCTGTTAGCAATAACCTCTGACGAAAGAATGAGATTAAGGGGATGGGCGGAAGCGTCGGACAACTCTACACAGACATTCCAAGCCAGGCTGCGGGCGTGCTGAACTGCGAATGATATAACTAACTATGGGAGCGTCCGCAAGTATAAAACGCAATGAATAGAAGCAGCCTCAACGGAGCAAAGCTGGATATCGCCTCTTTCAAGTCTGCGCTTCTTGATATCAAGTACTCAAAGAAAGTTATACATCAATTGCAAATGGCGCTCGGCACCATGGCGCAATCCATCAAGTACCTACTTCTCCTCTTATCCGCCCTCGTAACGCTTATACAGGCGACACCACAACCAAAGTCATCTCCCAAACCGCTCCCTTACTGCGACATGAAGCAGATCCATACCATGGACGTTGCAAAATGCCGCTGCCGGCCTCATTACAATGGCTGCTTCACATCAGTCAAGACCTGCAAACTAGACATTCCAAACAGACACACCAATAGTCACTTGCCCGGGTGCACCGACAACGACAAGCTCTGCGAAGGATGTGGGCTCTGGTTCCATACGCTATGCGACTGCGTCAAGGGCCCATCTGGCTGCATCCACGAGGGAAAGGTGCAGCCGGGTGGCCAGCAGGTGTGGTTCCTGACGCCCAAGGACGAGAAGCTCGTCACCACAACAGACATTCTCCCCGGCATCCTGGAGATGGCCGACAACCCGGCAAAGTACGGGGAATCGTGGAATTTTGCGCAGAGGAACTACGACCCCAGCAGCCAGGCACTGGCGCTCAACTCGGTCCGCTCGAGGACGCACGAGCAGTTCCACATTCACGTCTGCAAGAAGCCCGATGTGAACAAAGACCCCAGGATCCTGAAGATTCTCGACAAAGCAAAGCACAACACGGGGCCGACGCTGGAGCAGATTGGGAGCGGTGATCTCTGGTGCCGGACCGTGACAAAGGGCAACGGACCGGTGAGGAACTTTGCGGCGGCCATTCAGGCGTTTTTGGCGACGGGGAAGCTTTGCAAGGGGCTTGCTGGGGCGGCGATTATACGGGATTCGCATGAGCACTTGTGGGCGTGTGTGACTGGGAACCAGCATGGGCCGTTGGCTGAATTCTGCGCAGGCAAATAATAGGATTCGGTTGGATTGGATGAAGAGTGAGAGTTGGAGATTCAACAGTATGATGTTGATGGTCCTGGAAAGGAGGGATTCACCACCTACGCATCACTTGACTATCAAGAACAAATCAACCATCGCTCCTCGTTTCTAAAAGACTCACAATGCAAGCATATGAAGCATCACGAATGCTGACTGGCTTACCTGTGATACACCCCATCTATACCTACTTATGCATGTGGGTGATTGTACTCGTACCTTCATGCAAGCGTGTATGTGAAACCGACCCCGAAGCCACAATCTGCAGCCTCCCGCACCAGCCTCAGCCTATATCCAGGAGTAGGGACATCCCCAGATATCCCCAGTTTCTGAGAATCCCATCTCCACTCATCGCTGCTGAATTCTTCTCATAGCAGGCTTCGAGTTTGGACTTTGTAGTTGTCGTATTGGGGATATTCTGGCAACGGCACCATAGCCCGCTTTGGCTAGCCTCCCGGACTTCGTCTCCGGCCCCGCGCGCTCTCGTCTTCGTTATCTCCCCGGCTTCGTGCTAGTATCCAGTTAGGTCTTACTCTTACACGTCGTTTCTTGAACGAATACTAACACGATTTGGGTTGATATCAACAAACACCGTGATTAAAGTTTCGAGAAGAAGTTGGCGAAATGTTTTCACATCTTCCATGTCTCGACTGCCGGCTTCGCTCCAAGCTCGGAAACCATCTAGAAGCACCGCCTTGCCTCGGCTCAGCCACTCTTTCAGCGTCCAATCTCATGCGCTGTTGGGAGGCTACGCGAAGCTGAGCCTGTCTATCGTGTTTCGTATTTCGTCGGTGAGAAAAGTGCGCTTTTGAAAGCGTCACCGACGAAGAAATATGGCTACACACCCTGGCAGCAAGAGCAACGGCATATCGCGTCGTGATGAACTGGAGCTCATCCGCAAGTACGTCTACGGATGCCACATCCTGCACCGCTACAACGTCGTGGACGCGTACGGCCACTTATCCGTGCGCCTGAGCGAGACGGTCTTTATGATGGCGCGATACATGGCTCCGGCACTCGTATCGTCGACGGAGGACATGGTGCTGTACAATGTCGAGAGCGGCGACGCCCTGCAGAAAGACGCACCCAAAGGTCGGTTCCTCGTCTGCGAGGAAAGGTTCCACCACACTGACTGACCGGATACCATCACAGGCTTCTCCGAGCGTTTCATCCACTCGGAAATCTACAAGGCATATCCCAAGGTCCAGGCAGTTGTGCACTCGCACTCACTCGAGGTCATCCCCTTCTCCATTTCGTCGATACCCCTGCGGGCGTGCTTCCACATGGCCGGCTTCCTGGGCACCGCCGTCCCCGTATTCGACGCCGCAACGGTGTACCGCGAAAACCCATCAGCCTCAGCAAGTCACGACATGCTCGTCCGAAGCACGGACATGGGCGCAGCGCTGGCCAAGACGCTGGGGCCGGCTGACGGCGAGGGACTGCCCACGTATCCGGTCGCGCTGATGCGCGGGCACGGCTTCGTGGCGACGGCGGACAGCATCGAGATGGCGATTTGCAAGAGCATCTACACGATACAGAACGCCCAGGTGCAGAGGGCGGCGATTGGGCTGGCGGAGGAGGTGCGCTTCTTCAGCGAGAGGGAGGCTCACGACGCGGGCAAGACGGCGATGGCGGGGGCAGCGAAGCCGTGGCCGCTGTGGGTGGCCGAGGTGAAGAGCAACAAGCTGTACAAGAACTCCGTGTGACGGAGAGGGAGCGTTGTATCGTAGTCGTAGTTGAGCCTGATATCGCGGCATAAAGCACGCAAAGCGCGTTGACGTTGTATTACTGCATCCTGCCTTGATGCTGCCTGCATGTTGCATGTGCATGAATGCATCTCGGCAGATGCGGCCTGGCCTATCTCCTGCCGGTCGCCTGGCTAAAGCCGATCTCGCTACGTCCAACGCCAAGGTATAATCCAGCAGAGCCTTGAAGGGCTGAACGCTAATTTGCCCACTGAAGATGCCCGCTAGTGCAGCACGGAAGCACCAAGAGCTCCCCCGCACCGCCTGTCTTTAGCGCGGCCTGGGGGAGGTAGGTCGCCCCCCTCAGCGCCTTTGTCCATTTATAGCCCTCGACTCCGTACTCCGATCGAGAAGCTCCCCGGATCTCCTGTCCGCTCACCTCACCCTTTTCCCTCCTCTTGCCCTGCCCAGGAATTGCTCAGTGGAGAGCTTTCTCGTCTCCCCTGCTGACCTGAATGGCTGCATCACCCGCTGCTGCCTTTCCCACGCCTTCCGTCGAGGCCGGGAGAGGCTCCCACCATCACGTGCTGCCGACATATCAGTCCCAGCCACAGCAACAGTCCCAACCTCGAGCTTTCTCCCAGTCTCAACACCAGCCACAGTCTCAACCTTCGAAATCGCAGCCACATCCAGAGCTCAGCCTGAACCCTTCCTCATCGGCCTCTCACAACCAGCCAAAGCAAAAGGAGCAGCAGCAGCCGCCGACTAAGCGACGTCGCATTGGGTATGCCTGCAATCTCTGCCGTACGAAAAAGAACCGCTGCGATGGCGAGCGGCCGTCTTGCGGGCCCTGCAAGGAGCGGCGCCAGGAGTGCGTCTACAGCCCTCAGCGCACCAAGATCTCTGTGACGCAAGAGTAGGTCTGCGTGTCGATTGTTGATCCTCGCCCTCTGGATCCCGTTTCTTCGTCTACATGTTTCATAACAAACAGCCAGACGCAATGGCCACCACTTGGTTGTCTCTTGTCGTGGCCCCTTTCTTACTCGTCTCAGGTACATTGAGAATCTGCGAGCGCGGAACCGTATGCTCGAGGAGCATCTGGCTACCCAGCAATCTCAGGGCTATCACTCGCCGTAAGTCTGAAATCAAGCTCAGCTGGAATGTTCAAACTAAACGAAGACATCACAGCCTAGAAAGCACATACTCGAAAGAGTCACCCTATGCTGCCCGTCTGTCCCTAACTCAGCAACCCGGTGATGGTGCAAGGCAGCAGCAATACCCAAACCCTTCCTCACCTACGTCTGCGGCAGAAGGCCCATCAGACCATCCTCATCAGCAAAATGCTAGGACGGCATCTTTTGGCGACCGCTCAACGGCAGCTGTGCATCGGCTGGATCGGTCTGACAGCAACCGACGTGGTGATCAACCAAGGAGTAGTCATTCCGCTCTGCCCGGGGAGTACTTTGGAGAGTCGTCAGCCTTTGACTTCATCACGAAAGTGACGTCGCCAAACACCACAGATGCTACAGCGGGCAGTTCGGCAGCTACTGCAACTCCGGCAACTGGTGCTAGCAGTGGTGGTACCGCCAACACCAGCACGACAGCAAGCACGGGGAAGTCGGCAACGGCTATAACTGCGAGGAGAGGCATTGCCGAGGCATCTGGGCTCAGTGCAGGTTTGAATTCCGAGTCGCTGGCAGAGTCATCCCCGTCAACAGTCGTGTTCGAAGAACTTCTAGGCATCGGCGGGGGAACAGGGGACGGTCACGGGAGCAGTGACCTGTTCGAACTGCCTCAGCGCTCCTTGGCCGACCGCCTGGTGGCGTCGTACTTTAAACATCGACACCCGCTGAATCCATATACACATGAGGGCACATTCCGCCAGCGGTATGCGCGGCTGTGGCTCAGCAGAGACGTGGGCGGCGAGGAGGCGGCCCCCAACAACTTGGCCTGGCTGGCGGTTGTCAACATGGTGTTTGCGTTTGGCAGCGAGCATGTGCAGGTTCGGCCTCCTTATCATGGGAGCCCAGCCGGCTCAGCATCAGCAAAGCCGGACCGCGCTCGCTTCTTCAAGCGGGCCAAGGTGCTGGCATTCTCGAGCATATTGCAGGCCAGGATCGAGCTCGTCCAGGCGTTGCTGCTGATGAGTCACTATCTGCACGGTTCGCTGGAGCTCAACCATTGCTGGACCGTCATCGGGCTGGCCATTCGTACAGCGCAAGAGCTAGGGCTCTATCTCGACCCCGCCAACTTCACAAACGACATCGTCGAGCAGGAAATTCGCAAGCGTGTGTGGTGGGGTTGCTTCGTCATCGACCGCCTCGTCAGCATCAAGGTCGGGCGGCCCCCTACGATTCACGACATGCCTGCCATTCGGGTCGGCCTTCCACTTGCGGTGGACGATGAGTTTCTCGACGAGGCGTCCAATTACACGCAGCCGAGCCATGTTCCGTCCAAGATTGAATTCTTCAACCATATCGTAACGCAATGCCGCTTGCTCGCCAAGGTGCTCGACACGCTGTATGACAACACGCCCAGCAGCAGCGGTAGCATGGGAGGCAGCAGTAGCTCGTCTTCAGCAAGCCGTGAGACTAGAGTCCGCATCAAGGTTGACTTGCCGGATCTCCTGGCCATGTCGATCCAGCTCGATGGCGAGCTGGACGTCTGGCAGAGCCTGCTGCCTCCCCATTTGCGCGCGGACTCGGACGTACCAGAATGGCACTTTGAGCGGCAGCGAAGCGTCTTGCTCATGCGGTAAATCATGGCTCATCTTCTGTTTGAGACGTTGGCTGACCCATCGGTCTTACACTTAGCTTCCTTCATATTCGACTCCTTATCCACCGCCAAACACTGCTCTACCACATTCTACGTCGCATCTCCGATCCCTTTCAGTTGGATCTGGCGCATCTGTGTATCCGCCGCTGCGTCATGGCGGCATACGATGCCATCACCCAGGTTCATCTATTGCAGCAACACAATCTGCTGTCTTCCTCGTGGCACAACTCACATTGTAGGTCCCCTCCATCGAAGCCAACATCAAATGCTTACCATTGCTGATGTGGGACAGACGTCTTCACAGCCTTGAGCGTCCTGCTCGTCTATCAGCACCTGGACCCTTACTCGCGCGCAAAGATTGACATCCCGCCCTCGTCGGATATCGATAGCATCATTGGCCAGGGCTTGGAGCATCTGCAACGAGTTGGCGGCGAAATGCACCCCCTTGCTTCACGTTATGTCCGCTCCTTCCAGCAGCTGCAAGCACGGTTGCAGGCGATTGGGACGCTCTCTGCGAATGCACCGCCATCGGCCGTGCGCGGTAAGCAGCCGCTGTCAACGAAGGAGGACGGTGCATCGGGCCACGATCCGGCGCGTACAGCAAGCTCTGCGACCGAGTCCGACCAGAGTAGCAGCAGTGCAGATTCAACTTTGAGCGGGAGCGCCGGCAAAGGATCTGTAACCATGACGGACCAAGGCCAGGAACACGGCGGAGTCTACTATGGCGGGGATGGATACCAAGAGCAGGCGATCGAGTATGGGGACAATGGCTTCATGTGGGCTGGGTTTGATGACGAGTTTGCCGTGATTCAGAGCGCCTTGCTGGATAGCAGCGGGTGGGGGCCTGGGTTTTTGGATCCTTGGGCGCAGGGATGAACCATCTGGCATCTGGGCGCTATAATCTTTGTGATTCAAGCTGCCTGAGATGGCCACACACATGTGATGATCTTCGTGACTGATCGCCCGGTCTCCTGGGAAAATCATCATGTAAGTCATGTTCTTATATTCCGCTCTATGTACAATGCCATTACTGTATAATACTAGTTGACAGCAGAACGACACCCAAATGATATCGTGTATAAATACCTGCATACGCCAAAATCAACAACCAAATGCCACTCCGCTCGCCCCTCAAATCCCCAGCCGAGTCCTCGTCGCATTGAAGTCCGCCTCAAGATCATGGCCCCAAACCCACGTCATGCGGTCCTTGAACTTGTCGTGGATGACCTGCAGGCGCTGCTCAAAGACGAGGCCGGCAAACTCGGGCCCCTGCATCTCGTAGACGTCGCCGGCCTGGCGGGAGGTCAGCTGTGCCTTTTGGGCGCGCGGCAGCCGCGTCTCCTGGTAGAGCTTCATGTACGTCTCGAGGCCGAGGGAGGGGTTCTCGAAGAAGGCCTTGACGGCCTGGCCCATGACGAAGGAGTCTTCGATGGCGTGGCCGGCGCCAGAGCCTGTGAACATGCCGCGATTTAGTTTCAATCACTTCTTTTGACGGGAATGATGGGGGGGCTCCTTACCCTGGTGAGGAAGCATGGCGTGGGCAGCATCGCCGCTCAGCACGACCCTCCCGCCCAAGTACACCCACTGATCCAGCAGCTCGCGGTCGTTGAGCTTCCACTTTCCCGGGAAGGGCTCCATGGCGCGCACGATGCGCTGCACCGTCTCCTCCCAGCCCGCGAACTCGGCCTCGACCTCTGCGCGCGGGGCGGTGCTGGACCAGCTCTCGCGCAGGTCGCCCAGCTCGGCCTCTGGCTTGGTGACGAAGGCGACGACGTTGAGCGTCTTGTTGCGCGAGATGGGGAAGACGAGGAAGTGCCTGTCCGGGCCGAGCCAGGAGACGGCAAAGGAGTCGTAGGGCCAGTCCTTTTCGACGGCCGACATGGGCAGCAGGCCGCGGTAGCAGACGCGGCCCGAGTAGCGGGGGTGCATGTCGTCGGAGGACTTTGAGAACTGGCGGCGGACGTTGGAGTGGATGCCGTCGCAGGCGATGACGAGGTCTGCCGAGGCGCTGGAGCCGTCGGCGAAGCGGATCGTTGTCGTCTTGCTGCCGCGCTCCGGATCGCCGTCGTCGACAATCTCGACGGCCCTCTTGTTCGTCTCGAGGCGCGCCTCGGAGGTGGCCCGGAGGTGGTCGTACAGGACCTGCAGAAACTCGGCCCGATGGACGCTGAGCTGGCGCACGCCGTCGCTCGAGTCGTCGTCCATGGCGCCGACGGAGACGATTTCCTCGCCGTTGTCCCACCGGCGGAGGCTCCTGTGGATGCCGTTGCGGTCGCCCGAGATTTCGTTTGCGGCGGCGTAGACGCCGTAGCGCTTGAGGATGCGGCTGGCGTTGACGCCGATGCCGATGCCGGCGCCGATCTCCTTGTACGCGGGGGCCTGCTCGTAGACGGTGATGTTGCTGCCGAGGGAGGGGATCTGGGTCGCGAGGGAGAGGGCCATGGAGAGGCCGCCTATGCCGCCGCCGATGATGGCGATGGTGAAGGTTGAGGGGGAGGGGGGGGTTGGTTTGCTGACTATTGCCATTGTTGTTGCTGCTGGCATGTGTGTGTCTGTAACTGATGGTGTATAATGGTGTATAATGGTGTATAATGGTGTATTTGATGCTCGGAATGATGTGTAGGATGCGCGAGAGCTTGGCTCGTCTATATAGGTGTGCTGGAAAGGAGCTTGAGATAAGCTCGTTAGAAAAGAAACGATAGAGGATTGTGGAACGAGGCAAGAGAATCTGAGAAGATGAGTGATAGGGAGACCAGGGGAGGAAGATGAGCTCCGCCAGAGGGAAACAAGTCAGATGAGATGTCTAAGCAGCTCCATCTTTCCGGATCACGGTCATCTCATTCATTCAAGCCCCGGGAATGGCGGGATATAGTCATCATTGAAATGTATTTGTTTGAAGACTCATTAGATTTGCTCTGCGGATCTCTGTTTGATTTACGCTCAAGAACTACCGTACCTTTTCGGGGGGGAGAAGGAGATGTGAGTTTAGCGTGGGGGGACGTTGGAGGCGGATCTGGATTCCGGGGTCCGGAGTGTGGGGTTACGGGATCTGGGTGGAGGCCGGAGATGGTTTCCGGAGAGGGGAAAACTTGAGATGCAGATGGCGAGGAAAACATTGGTTTCGGATGATGGGGCCGTACAGATGGCTGGATGAAGTTGTTCCGGGGAGATACGAGAGAGAAGACGAGATCCAAAAAAAAGAGATAGATGCTGGGGTTTCATTGGGGAGATGTGTCAGTTGAGCGACGTCTGACCACCGAAATGGGTTTGGAGCTGCTGGGCTGGTAGTGAGTAGGATTACGAGCTGTCGTGGGTCAGGAGCTGGCCATCTAGAGATCTCGTCCGGTGGAGAAGATGGCATGATCCGTGGTTTGATGCTTGTATGATCTGTGGTACGATCTTTTCATCTCATGACGCGATTCAGGAAAAGGATTCTTCAGGATATGAAGCATATAACAGAGCATGCACCATCATATTAATTCTGCCAACTAGACGCATACGTAACCACATCCCCCCCCAACATCGTCACCATGAAATACTCCTACAGGTCCTTGTGAATAGAAGGCACGCCCTGCGCCTTGCGAATCTGCTCGCCCCGATAAATCAGCAATATCAAGGGACACCACGTCACAAAGTTTGCCACGGCAAACACCCCCCACGCGACATCAAACCCCGCGGCATCCCCAAACGGCAGCGCGTAGAAGCCAATGGTAAACGCAAAGATCTGCCGAAACAAGTTGATAATGGTCGACACCTCTGCGGCCTGCGGCTTGTAGCAGTCCGAAATGTACGAGTAGGTCAGCGTGGTGCCGGCCTGGACGCCAATCGAGGCGACGGTCATGCCGACGGCGAGGGCAATCCAGGGGGCCTTGTTGGCGACGGAGACGCCGTGGATGATGAGGCCCGCGGGAAGAAACAGCCCCAGGGGCGCGAGGTGCAGCCTCGCCTCAGGCTTGCGGTAGCCGTCGTGCCGGCGGGCATAGCGATTGATCAGCCAGTCCGAGATCCAGCCCGTGCAGCACTCGCCCATGATGCAGCCCAGGGTGAGCGGCACGCCGAGCAGCAGCCCGTTCTGCGCCGTGTCAAAGTGGTACAGCCGCTCCGAGATGCTCGACGCCGTCAGCACGAAGACGATGGAGCCGTACGTGTTGGTCGTCATGTAGTAGACGCACGGCAGCACCACGGCCACGTACTTGAGCATCTTGAAGTTGGCGAGGAAGTCGGCGCCCCTGAGCTTGCGGTCGATGATCTTGCCGTGGAAGGCCAGGCGCTGCCAGTAGGAGCGGTTCTCGAGCGCGCTGAACTCGGTGCGCGAGAAGAGCGTCTCGGGGAAGGAGACGAGGTAGATGGCGAGGACGGCGCCCATCATGATGGCGTTGACTTTGAAGATCCAGCGCCAGCCTTGGTTTTGGGCGATGAAGCCGCCGGCGATGGGGCCGAAGTGAGGCTGTGCGTTTAGATGTTAGATTGGGGGTGATTCAGGTATGGAGGAAAAGGGGACGTACGCCGTTGGTGAGGGCGAGGGCGTAGAAGCCAATGTACTTTCCGCGCTCTCCTTGGAAGAACATGTCGCAGATCTGATGATACATTAGCACTACTGACAGTTTTTACAGGTATATATATTAGGAGCGAGTCTTACAGTTGCACCTCCAATGGCGAGAGCAACACTGGCGCCGATGCCGACGATGCATCTGGTCAAAATCTGCGTGCCGTACGACGGCGCGTATGCCGAACCAATGTTGGCCCCAATGGCAATCAGCGTGAAAATCTAATTCCCATCCGTCGACGTAAGCGGCCACATCAGACTCATGAAGGAAAAAAAAAAGGGAGCAGCATGATGCATACCAGATAGGCAGGGCGTCTGCCGTACAGGTTGACAAAGGGGGTGATGAGCAGGGGCGTCACGCCGCCGAGGAGCGTGTACGAGGTGGTGAGGTAGCTGGCCTGCTGGTGCGTGACGCCGTAGCTGGCGGCAATGGGGCCGAAGGCAGCCGGGACCATGCCGGCGCCGACTGCGATGCCCGTGTTCAGTTGTTGTTGTTTACAGAGGTTCCGGCTTGGGGGATTGATGGGATTGCTTACACTGCACGACAAAGGCGAGTAGGCAGAGAAGACCGAGGACATAGTACTTGTACCAGTACGGCCAGTTCTAGTTGGAAGCAGCACCATGTCAGCAACCTCGCTGCAAGGTCCCGATGTGTTGATATCAAGGACCGCGACATACCAGAGGATCATCCTTGTGGTCGCTGGGCTGCGGCACCAGAGGCAGGCCACTGGCGTCCAGCTTCAGGCCCGAGGGGGGCTCCTTGCTCTCCGGATCAGACCCCGTCTCAAAGGCAGACGGGCTCCTCTCCTCGACGTGTGCCGCGGAGGGAGCTGCACGGTTGGCTTTGAAGGCTTTGAGTGCCATGTTTGCACGAGGGTATTCTTTGACCAAGTAAGACGACGATGCAACGGGATCGAATTGTTCAGAGGCTGATGTGGTGCTGACGATGAGGAACAGCCGAAGAAGAAAGAAAAAAGAACGAAAGGAGGGAGGCAACGTCGGGCATTAAAAAGGGAAAGCCGTTTATTGAACCCTCGACAGACGGTGAGGCTGCTTCGCGCCCATCGCGTCTTCTTGAATTCTTTGGGGGTTCTGTTGAAGCTGCCACTAAAGCGGGCGATTAAGGGGAAGAATTCATGTCGAGCAGGTTATCAACGTCCCGGCACGTCTAATGCCCCGCGCGCGCATGTCGCGGGGAATTGGGGGATATCCGGGGTAATAAGCACTTGGCAGGTAGTATTTTTGCGTTATTCCCATTTGGCAAGAGTCTCATCACCAACAACGGGCGGCAGATCGAATGGAACGCGACTAGGAAGAATGACTGATTTGAGCTACTACTGGATAGTTGAATAGTGACAGAAGGAGAAGGGGGGGAATTTGTCGTGGGGATGTGGCATCCGAGGGATGAATTGGGGATGGACGTTGACCGAGGAGAGGCAAAGGCGTGACCACGTGGTGATTCAATAGTCTGGAAAAGATGGAAACTCTGTATGTGCCTATTTTGACGTCGTGACAGATTACTCTGAGGCTATTGACCGAGAACTTGTTGCAGCGGCATGTCGAGTCTGCGATTACGGCAGTTTGTTCATTCTGAACCAAGAAAAATCCGGAGAGCGTCTCCGAAGAGAAACTTGAACTCGCTGCAGGTACACGGACTTTGTACCTCCCTTAGCCTCTTTCTATGCTCCACAATAAATCTGCATGGGGCTCAATTCAGATTGCGGGGGAGATAGTGCAGCGCTAGTCCGAATCGGGAGCGGTACGGGTGTACTTCGCGGAGGGGCGATCCGGAGTGCTGGGACGGGGATCCGGAAGGTGACGATGCACAGAGATTTGACAGGTTTTGGCGGATTGCATGGTATTGACATGTGTGACGCTTGAATATAGTATGGATATTCTAATTCTATCAAGAAATGGCATACGCATTGGTACTGTACTTGCAAGTCTAGGTAAATATACGTAGTACGTAGTCTACGCCGTACACATCACGTCCATCACATGTACCCACTCACACAAACATTCGCTGCCTCGATCCAACTCCTCCAAACAAACAGCGCAACCTCCATCTACCCAATTCGAAAGTTGATCCGTCTCACAGGCGCAAACAGCTCCTCAATCGGCACCGTCCGCTCAATCATGTTCTGCTCATGCAGAAACCGCACCAGCGCCTCCAGCGTCCTCCGGTTCTCCTCCACCCCATACGGCCAGCAGTCCCCGCCAAACGTCTCCCTGATCTCGTCAAGATCCCGTCCCAGCCAAGGCAGCATGTACCGCAACGCACCCAGCGACTCCATCCTCTTCCGCGCAATCTCCTTACTGTCCTCGAGCGCGTTAAACAGCGCCGACGCCACAAAACGATTCGCCTCATAAAACTCGCGCCGAAAGGCCACCAGGTGCATGATGGGGAAGATGCCCGTCCGCTTAAAGTACTCGCTCTCCACGTCCTTGAAGTTCGGAAACAGTCGCTGCACGTGCGGCGCCCGGCCGAGACACTCGGGTATATCCGCGCCAATCGTCGCCGCGACCTCGCCGCTCTCGAGCAGATCCGAGAGGCTCTTATTCGGATCCGTGTTGCGCGTGATATTGACCGGCTGCAGCAGCGGCAGCACCGACGGCTGGCCGTGCGAACCCGGCGTCTCCATCTTGCCCTCGACCCACTCGATGCTCGCCAGGTCAACCCCGTACTCGTGCTGCAGGATGCCGCGGATGTACACGGCGGCCGTCATGTGGTACAGCTGCACGCCGATGCGCTTCCCATTCAGATCCTGCGGCTCCTTGATGAGGTTTGTGTTGACGCAGATAAACGAGTGCCGGAAGACGCGCGACGCAAAGACGGGGATGGCGACGAAGCTGCGGTCGCCGGCGACGTGGCGCGTGATGTACTCGGACGCGGACAGCTCCGAGACGTCGAACTCCCTGTGGGCGACCATGCGGTCGAAGATGTCGCGCGGGTGCTGGACCTCGATGAAGTTGACGTCGAGGCCGGGCGTGGGGACTTCGCCCGTGGCGAGGGGGACCATGCGGTCGTAGAGGGCGCAGGCGAAGTTGACGCCGAGGGGGGCCATGCTTGCTTCTTCCTTTGGCTGAGGGTGAAGTCTGTTCTCGGGAGATTGATGTGTCTTGATGATGTGATTTTGGTGGACATGTAAATTGGCTTCAGTAGGATGAGCCATCTATTATCTAGGAGCTATGAGAGCTTCTCGAGCTATGAGCCTTCAACAACGTCCGGCAATGGATTCCGGTCTTGACATGGTTAGAACTTGCAGGATATAAGACGGAAAAGGAAACGTTGGCTTCCCGGCTGTTCACTCCGGAACTAGTCGACACACGAATGCTACCCCCAGAAATCCTAGAGCAGCACTGCCATTTTCATCAACCGCCTGAAGTCGCAACACCCGACTCTACATATGATAGTTTCATCAGGCATGTAGGGTAGTCAATCATCTAGACTAAAAGTCAGAAGAAGAGCATCCCGGAAAATCCAAGGAACAGCCCCGGATCTCGATGTCGCGCACAGCTCATCCCCCCCATGATATCATCCAAGCACGGACAGAAAATCTCCCGAAGAGCGTCCATCGAATCAAAGCTCGCACACACACAATATCCAGACGCGGAGGTTTGTCCCAAATCGAGACGCACCAGCCACACCTTGATCCGAGCTGATTGGCCCATACCAACTCCATCCCTCTCAATTTACGCACTTCTGCATCACACAATCTGGCAGAATCCCATCTCATCCCCATCTGACGCCTCTCCGATGTCATCCTGCGCCACATCCCTCACAGACGCGCCAAGATTCATTTCTTTTTTTTTTCGTCCAATCGTATCAACTGCACAGACTATCCATATGCATATCCATATCCCAGCTTTGCCAACGCATGAGCTTCCCCCTTGAACAAGGCATAGTCAACTTCTCAAAGCATGAACCAGTTCCCTGTATCATCAACCCCAAATCGCATCAACCGCCCATCAAATCAAAAACATGACGTCACGTACCTTATGAAAACAGCAACACACAACATTGTGTCAAAGCTCGTCCCATCTCATCATTTATTACAGACCGAGCAATTTTGATCTCTTTTTTTTTCAGCTCGGCGGTTAACGTGCTCCAGAGAACCCCGACACAAGCGGCTTTTGCGTAATGCGAAACTCGTCGATCGCCATGTGCAAAGGCAGCGGGATTTTCAGACGTGTTGCCTGGATTCGGGGGGGTTCCACATTCATTTCCAAATCGCGATCTCTCCGTTTCGCATGTACTGTACATACGATGGATGTATGTATGTGAAATCGCACTGCATCTCGAATGCAACATAGTATCCGTACAGTAAAACCCTAAAAGAGTCCATATTTGGGTCACTGTCAGCTCAGGAACGTTGTATGCATCATCTGGAGTCTGTGTAAACCACCAGCAGCAGTACCATTTCCACGTCCGAAAGCAAACTCAGTTACATCCTCCCAGACCGCCAATCGCTCATCCCCAAGCATCAAGCCCATGAAATCAGAAAGATTCCATCATCTTGATCTCAACCAGCTCCAGGCACCCCTGCCCAGTGAAGTCACCACCCGAAACGCCTCATCCAGTCAAACCCCCCTTTTCAGCCAAACCCGCGTTCTAGCGACGGCTAATTCCCCAATCCAAGACATGCCACAACACACCTCCACAATCAAGCCGCTACCACTATAACTCCCGGACACAATGCCTTAACCAAGAAGGCAGTACGCCCGGGATGGCACCCACACCGATCCGAAACAACAATTCCCTAATCCGTCTCGATTGACCTCAGCCCAGAGCAAGGATCCTGTGGGGTTTGCCCTTCCTCAATAGGAGCATCATTGAGCACAAAAGATCAGATTGCGATCGAGGCTGGTGCTTCCTCGGTCGGATCTTTCTCTTCCGCCTCTTCTCTCTTCTCTCTTCTCTTTCTCTCTTCGTTTCTGGTTCATTGAGTTACCTTGGCTGAAAAAACATGCATGTGCGGACAACGCATTTTCGCCTCCCTTGCGTCAAAAGCCATTGACTGCATGTTTTGCAAATCTCGCTTCACTCAAAAGAGCGTCGTCCTGCTCCTGTTGTTCAGTCAACAAGCCGTCCATCTCGTCTCATCCTACCTAACCATATATACCCAACTATCCCATCCATCCAGCCCATCCATTCATCACCCAGTTCACATCTCAGTCACATCTCAACCCATCTCAATCACATCTCAATCCAAACCCATAGCTCTCCTCTTCCACATAACAAAACAACAACCGCTCTCACCACCCCCCAAGCCACAATGACCACCACAGCCACATCATCAACCCCATCCACCATGCTCTCCCTCCCCTCCCCCCCATCATCATCCTCCTCTTCAAACCCAACCCGCCCCAGCTTCAACTCCCACCGAACCCAAGACCGCCTCCGCGAAGGCGAAACACCCTACGTCCTCTTCCGCGCAGAAACAAGCAACCTCCAGCGCGGCCGCAAGTCCGTCTTCAAAGAGACGGGCCTCCTCGACGATGCTGCTACTGCATCCATCACTCCCGACATCAGCATCAACACCGATCTCAACCTCAACATCGTCGCTACCGGCGTAAACGACGAAGACGACAGCAGCGCCAGCGGCGTATCGCTCCTCCAATCGCCAATTACATCACCCATGTCTTCGACAGAGTCGGGGTCGAACCAGCCTGCTCCGTTTCCGCCTCTGCAGGATATGCCTGTGCAGGCGAGGAATGACTTACAACCATGGCATGTTTGCACTCCTGGCTTTCTGCATGTTTTCCGCTCGCAATGTTAACAGATTGATAAGACAATCTTCCCCACCGAAAGCTCACACAACACGATACATCAATACGCTCGCTTATCACACTGAGTGCGCTCGCTTAATCAATCTCTATATGATATCCATCGCTCTTCCGGATTTCAGTGGTCAAAAGCTCCTAGGAGCAAGGATTAATGATCGGCATAATAGCGACATGACATCATCGCATGAATCGGGCGTGCGAAACACACCGCATTTGTACAGTACACACGTTAATAGACCCTTCAAATACAGAAAGCACTTGAATCAAAACATAGGATATTGAACACTATCCATTCCATAATACTGCCTACTAGTCTAAAGAGGGGTATATATCTGCCATCTAACGTGTAAAGATGCTCCAGTAAGCTACCAGCGGTAATAATACCATGATCGACGCAAAACATCGCTCCAAAGATCCTCCAACCACAAAGCAGCCGCCAGCCCATCACCAAGTAGTCTTGAAAATACAAATCCCAAACGCCATGAATGCACCGTCCAATATCACCACTCATCCAAAACATCATATCCAAGAAACACCAGATGAGCGAAAAACACATCACATCTTTTCCAGCTCCTCCTTGGGAACCGTGCTGACAAAGGCGTGCTTCAAAAAGTGCAGCCAAGCCTTGTTGTTCTCCTTCTTGCTGTCTTTTCCCTTCTTGAGCGCTGATGCTGGCGCATAGTCTGTGTAATCGTCTGCTTCGGCGTCCATGTCTTCATCATCGTACACGTCAATCGTCTTGCTCTTGCTGCCCCCCTTCTGGCCCATCTTGTATGCCAGCCTCAGAAAGCTCTTGACCGTCAAGTCGGGCAGCTTGTAGAATTTGTCGTCAAAGGTGCTGTACTCTACTTCGTACTGAAACTCGCGAGGGTTTGGCTTTCCGTGCTTGGGCTCCTTGTTGTCGTGTTTGCCCTGGCGCCACTTGCTGGTGTCGGCTTCAATGCTGGGTAGATCGTCGTTGATGTGGGTGAGATTTGCAAAGTACTGCGTGTAACCCGTCAAAGTGAGCAGCTGAGGGTAGTAAGCCGGGCCGGGCAGCGCGTCCTTGGGAGGATCCAGAGGGAGAACCAGGTCGTGGTCTTTGGGCGGCTTGCGAGCCTTGCCCTTCTTCTTGTCCTTCTTCTTCTTGTCCTTCCTCATCTTCTTAATTTCCGCCACGATTGCTTCTCTGTCCTCGTAATTGCGGTTGTCCTCCGGCAGCGACAACGGTACAGGTGGGTTTGCCCAATCGTAGGTATCTCGCCACACGGGTGCGTCTTCGATGCCGGTAATGTTGTACTCGACTACGCGAAGCGTGGGGAAAAAGTTGGGCACAACGCTTGGGCTGATGAGCGACAGCTGGTAGCGCTCAGCGTATTTACCGCCAATCTTGCCCAGCTTGCTCTTCTTCTTGCCCTTCTTGCCCTTCTTCTTTTTCTTCTTGCCCTGCTCCTTGTCCTCGTCAAGATCGCGGACAACAGATTTCGGCAAGTCAGACCACTTGTCTCGCAATTCCTGCAGGTAGTCCTCCTTGGAAGCAATGGTCATTGTCTCATCGGGAGAGTCGCGTTCAAGGAACTCTTCGGCCCCGAGCTCCGGAGTCAGCTCCTTGACATCCTGAAGCAGGAAGTGATCAATGTTCATGTGTCCGTAGACAGAGCCGACCACAACGTCGCGGTACTGCTTGAGCCACAGCGTGTACTTTTGCCAGCAAGTTTCGTCCCAAAGCTGCTTGCTATCCGTCCGGGCGGGTGGTACGTGGCCCATGAGAATGGCTTTGACGCCCCGCTCCCGCAGAATCTGCAGCTGCACGCGCAGCCAGTCCATGTGCTTGTAACCGGGCTCCGAGGGATGGGCGCAGCCGTCGACACCGGCGTTGCGGTCAAAAAAGTACATTGTGTTGAGGCTGAAGACGGCGAGCTGGTTGGGAATGACCTCGACGTAGAACCAGCCGCCAAAGGCGAATGAATGGCGCTGCACCTCGGGGATGAAGCGGCGCCAGATGTCGCTGTAGGCTGCGAACCACTTGTTGGGCCCCGGCAGCATGATGTTGTGCGGGAGGAAGTCATTGTTGCCAAAGTTGGGCACAATGGGGATGTCGAGCCCGCCTCCAGGCGATGAAAAGGTCTCGACGAACTTGTCGGCGATGAAGCGGTTCGTCCGCAGGATCTCGGGCTCGTGTCGCGGGTTCTGCTCGTCGCTGTCGTGCCTGGCCGAGTCGCCGGTCCAGACGACAAAGTCGATGTCGTCTCTGATGTTGTCCTTGATCCAGGCAAAGGTTGCGTTGACGAGCGAAAAGGGCGTGTCGCAGTCTGTCTTTTCGGCGCCGTAGTACCCGGCCAGTCCCTTTCCGCGGTGGCATGCGATGCCTTCTTCGGTAGACGAGTGCACGCGATAGAGCTCGTCGGGGTGGAAGTCTGCATCAATTGCCACGGTCAGCCCAACTGCAATATCTGCCAATCATCCCCGGATTGATGCGATGCGATGCGATGTAGCATCAGCTGATCAGACAGACAAGGTCGACTGATGGTGGGTGGCACCGAGACATCGGGACGGGATAAGTGTCCATTAACCAGCGTCGCACTGCATCTGCGCTGACAGCTGGAGATAAGGCAGAGAAGCGCCAGTAGAAGCAGCAGAAAGTATTCCGCCCTCCTCTTGCTCTTCCAGTGGTGTGCAAGGGTGCCGAACGCAGACGGGCAAATGCTATAGCAGATCAGATCTTAAATTGGACGTACCTGTGATATGCAGGAACCGGCCGTTGAGCTTACGCTGCTGCTGCTGCAGCGGTAGCGCATTGGAATCGGGCTCGACCGGTCGCAGAAGTTTCTGATCGACGGCTGGTGAGGGCAATGCGAGAGAATATGCGCTGCATGAGGCGAGGGCCAGCAGCATCAGCTGGGATCGCGGGAGACGGGCGCCGCCGCCGCGCTGGCGAGGCATCGTGAGAATTTGGTTGACGGTGCAAAATGTGAGTAGTAAGGTGGTGATGATGATCGCTCTCTCGTCGTTTTCGCTTCAGGTTTCGTAGGGATGCTGTGATGAGGAGTTGTGCAGGAGAAGATGAGAAGTCAAGAAAACAAAAGAGACGACAAACAACAGGGCAAGTACACAAAAAAGGAAACCCAAAAAATGAGGCGGCGCCGCAAACTCAATGATGCATCGCTCGCACGAGGCTTTTGCTCAACCTGACGCCAACAGACTTTTCCTCCCAGGGGTCCAAAGGGGGCTGAAGGCCGTTTGATTGGCGTGGGCAGAGAGGCTGAGGCTATGAGGTCATCGGTGGCCAGTCCGATCCGCTGGCGATGCGTCCCGGATTGCCGGTCGGATTTTTGCCTGGTTGAGACAAGAGAGAGAGAGACTTGTTTCAGAGGCGAAGGATGTGATGAAGTAGGTGATGATGAAGGATGAGAGACCTGAGGCGTTGTGTAGGTAGGATAAGCAGGTAGGTCTAATTTGGTGGAAGAATGTGAATTTTTGTAGGTATGTAGGTGGATGCACCTTGATGGCTCGATGTGAGGAGAGGAGAGGAAGAGGAAGAAGAAGAGGAGAAAAGTTGAGAGAAGAGAGAGATGAGGCTAACAGAAGACGATCAACACTATTAATAACGGCCCCAGAGCCGGCTGCTGCCTCGTCAGCCCGCCTTGATCTCATCCCCAGCCCAGCCCAGCCCAGCTCGTGGCCCAGAATTCATCGCTCTCCGTGATCCATCCGCTTCCCTTGCCCGTATTCTCAGAGCCGCAAATGCCCAGTCAAGGGTCCTGCTGATGATCCTCTGCCCGCTTCCTCACTACCAACACCAATATGCCCGAGATGCTCTGCATCCTGTCTCCACCATTTGCCGCAGCCTGTCGTCCAACCAAGCAGCTGCATCTCCAAGTCCTCATCGCCCTCAATGAACAAAGAGGGGCTGCTGAGCCGTTTGTCTGACCCTGGCGGCTGTCTCGATCATTCTCCCCCCACCACCGCGATGCTTTAGCGACAGTAACAATATCCATCTCTCCCTCTCAGTAAACTCAACAGCCCATGTCGCCTAGCTCCAGCCTAGCATTCCGACTTGCCGGACCCTTTTTCTGTGATACCCTGACTTGTTATTCTCCCTACTTCCATCGCCGTCTGAGCCAATCTGGCGTCTGGCCCGGCTCCACGTGCAGCGACGAGACGCCATCGATCAAACTTGCTGGTGCCACCACACGACAGCGAACAAGCTGCCAGAGCACGAGCACGCGACTGTCTGTGTGAGGGGGCTTCCAAGCCTCTGTTGTCCACCAGCATTTCTTTCCTCTTCTCTTTTTTTGTATCCATCATCGATCGCCAATCCCGCTCTCCTTCTCAACCTGTTTATTCGTGTCCTTGCTGACAGTGTCGTCCGATCTCTTTCTTCTCTAGAACATAGGGCAAATGTCCCATCTCACCCGCTGCAGATCGCGGCTGCGCATCCTGGGGCCGCTCACCTGAACAGTAACTTGTTGCTTGTGAGCAGATGACACCGCGCCAAGCAGTCGCTGTGATTGTGGTCGCGTGCGACAGAGAACAGTCGTACACTTTGCATATGATCTTCTCGGTTGCAATAGGCTTTGATGCAGTCAGTACGGCTGCTTGGAGTAGATGCATCGGGCCTTATTCTGCATATGCTGTCAAGATGCTGCACGGGTGATGTCATGTCACCAGAAGGAATACTCGTAATATGGTCTTGCGGCTACGTACAAGGCGCTGTCAAATTACGTCTGTCGAGACACGGATGGCCTGCCGCTGTCGTCGCCCGGCATGACAGGTGAATACTGTGATCTGCCCCTCCTTTATCCACGCATCTCGCGTTGCTTGTCTGTATTGTATGCTTTAAACAAGGAAATAGTACACGGAAATGCCATCATTCTATCTCATCGCCCAGACACGGCGTCTGTATTCGTACGGGTAACCGAACGGATGCCCTACTACGCTCATCCACCATCGCATGCTACCCAACGAGCATCTCGACAAAGCCACCGCCAACCCCGAACAACTTCGCCACTGTGTCACCCTCAGCTGCCTCTCTCACTGTAACCATCTGAATAGCCGCGTGCTGTGCGACGCCTGCCGGGTTGATTCGCTCGCCTTGCCAAGGTGATCTGGACTTCAATTGTCATTTCCCATGCTGCGAATCAGGCGGGATAGTAACCGGTGATATCATTCCACCGATTTCGTTAACATTCGAAGAGCTTCACCGAGACAGATGGTGATACGGAAAAAAAAAGGCATCCAGCCTAAAACCCCGCCAGCATTTCAAGGCAATCTTCATCCTCCGGGACTTGTTCGTTCAACGTTCAGCGCTCGACTCCCCACGATAACGCTGGCTCGGAGTACAATGAAACCCGTACCTCAACCATCACGAGTCACGCTAGTCCCAAAACAGACATTTCCAAACTAACTTTTCTTCGCGTTTTTCTCAACGCCAAATTTTCTCTTCTTTCTTCTTCTTCTCATCATGCAACACCTCAACAGGAGCACCTCATCCAAGGTGCGAGGCCTTCTCTTTTCTCGTAGATACGTCGCAGTTGCAGGATTCATGTTGCTAGACGAATCATTTGCCACACGTTTGAGGGGGGTCATAGATGCTTCTTCTGTAATGGCTCCCCATGTCTCGTGGCTACATATCCTTACCTGGCATCGTTTGAAGGAGTGGTTGGAGGATGAGGGCTATAGAAAGGGCATGGCGCGCTGCCTTTTACAACCTTGAGGCAGCTGCTCGCGTTACGTCGCCGTCTTCCAGGTCGGCTCGACGATCGCCGCGATTGGACGCTCAAGATGCTAGACGGATAACAGCACGCTTTTCATTCACCCTTGTATTGCTTGCAAGAGACATCGTCAGAGCCTATCAGACCTGCAGCACGGAGACAGCCAGGCTGCTATCTGTAGAACTCAGCTCTTGCTCAGCATGTTCTCGTGGTGACACAATGTGAGGCTCGGGCAATAGGTGGTTCTCGAAGAGCTCGATTCGGGGCTTGGTCATTGGATCCTCCGACTCTGGTCAAGGCAAGACGGAAAGTTCTATCATCGAGAGCATTCTCCTTGCTCAGTAGAGGGCTAGATCTAGTTCCCGCGGCGCACTATAAGGCCGTTGTAAGTGAGAGCTTTCGGTTGCTGCCCAGGTTGAACTGAAGGTTATGCTGTCGGCCGAGAAGGGACGATTTCAGGGTCCGGATAACGGCAGTTGACGCCGCTTGTAGGACAGTCCATTAGGCCAATGCGTATAGCTGAAGTGTTACAGAGCATTGTTTCGGTGTAGTACCTGGGCGCATGAAGCTTTCCGCAATTCCACGTATAGCTGTGACCGATACCGCTCGCCTGGGGCGGGCACTATGGCACTGGCTTCGAAGATCATCCGAGTATATGGGGACATTTTCATGTTTCGTGATACCCTTCGAACTGAGCACGGATGCACAATATGGGACAGCCAACTCCCCTACGTCTATCGACGTAAGTTTGTCTTGCTTATCGTCGACCGCTCCTCAATCACAGCCTGAAGAACATCAAGATCATGCACTCTGGTGAGTGGTTGTCGCGCGGTCTTTTCAGAGTTCAACATCGAGAACATTGAAAAAGGCTGCGTTTTCGGTGACCGCCCTTTGCGATTTCAGGAGAGAGGAGTGGTAGTGTTAGACGTCTGGCGATCGCCGTATCTCTGGAGAAAGGTTGAGATTGTCTTCGGGCATCATTACACATGATGAATGACGGCTGGCGTCCAGACGTGAAATTTATCCGTATTGTTGCTTTGACCGAGGAACGAATTCATGACGCGTCGTCGGAGGTGGGATTACAAAAAGGCTCGCCAGAGATGCAGATATCGAGCGAGAAGTTGTCGACGAAAGAAAGTCATGGGAGGGTAGCATACTACCTAGGTATGCTAACATTCCCCCCGCAACATGAACTCTACCAAACGGCAAAAACTCTGTCTTGAACGTGCTCCTTGTGCTGTTCCTGCCAAATGTTTTTTTTCTTCAAACATCGCATTGAAAGCGTTGGTTGTACACTTGGAAGCGTCGGTTGCGGCACTGGATAATATCCAACGGGGATTGATGCGCGCAGTCTTTTCCATGTGTCCAGTGTTCGAGTGTTCGCAACCAAGCCGGAACCGACGTCGTCGCGCCAGCAAGAGAGTCAAAATTTCGCACCTATGTTGTCACGATGCTTCCTAGCGAACCGATTTCGGGCGCTGAATTTGGGATCTCTCGATCGATAAAGTGCGATTCCAGCGAGTATACAGATAAGTTGTCCATCCTCGACCCCTGTAACTTGCACATGGACATTGTTCAGGTCATCTCCGCGTTGCTGCGTTAACATTCTATTCCCTATATACAGCCACCTACAGCCACACCTCTTGCAGCAGATGTGTATATACTTGTATTGCGAATTAATTCTAAAGCATCTTACGACCGGTTAATTAACCACATTGCAATACCTATGACCCTATAGTAAAATAACCTATAGTTAAGTAAATGTGATGCAGCTGAATGACTGTGATGCAGCTGATTATAATGTGGTTAATCGCGATAAGGTTAATCGCGATAAGGTTAATCGCGGTGTGGTTGATTGTGATGTGGTTGATTATGATGTGGTTGATTGTGATATGGTTAATTGACCGGTCGCAAGATGCTTTAAAATCAATTCGCAATACAAGTATATACACATCTGCTGCAAGACCAATTCCCAGTCTGATCAGGTGGCTGTGTGTGTGGCTAGTAAGTGATTTCTTTCCTAGAGATAACCTGAACAATGTCCATGTACAGGTTACAGGGGTTGAGGATGGACAGCAAGTTGTCTGTATACTCGATTTGAGCCGCGGCCCGCGGCCCGGATTGCCATCAGCCTTGACTAAAGGTCTGCCTCGCGAAACAAACGAAAAGGCGTCTAGACTAGGTCCGCCTCGTTCCTTGCATGGTGATTGGAGCTCTAATGCCCCGTCCCGCTTCAGCACCACTTGTGCCCGCACATTGGCAAGATTGGACCTAAATACTGTAGAGAAGGTGGCGCCAACGAGACCTCCAATACCATCGTGGGTGAGTGGGTCCTGTCAGGACGCCTCCAAGGTACCTCCATACACGCACATCAACTGCATTGCTTCTGACAAGTTGTAGGCAAGTTCGTGGAAGAACAATCCACTGGCGTTGTATATCTACGATAAATTAATCAATTTCGAATGCATATTTTCAAGGATATCGCCTATTCCTGCCAATGCTCGGCTGCCTTCTGTAAGGCCGACAGTCCCTACCATGGTCATACACACCTAATTGCCAGCTGGCATATCATGGCATATGTTCATACCGACTTCTTTGGGCTTCCTTCCATTACCTAGGTATCTATATGCAAAGTAATATTGTCTTCCCATTTCTTAAAGTGAGCAAATCCCTCTCTCCTGGCGTCTCCCTACCTTATACTGGAAATATATAAACTCATTTCGCTCCCCTGTCACGACCCAGCCTCTTACTAGTATGGTCGCATAAACAAGCCACGACACGTACCCGCGGAAGAATCATGGGCCGAAGGGCCAATAGCCAGGATGCGCTCACCCGCGCTCCGTGATCACTCGGTCGCTCACTCGCTCACAGACAGGGATCACAGGGAGGATCACCAAGTTAGCGGTGATCGCCTCGGGAACAACTTGATATATAAGTCGCATTCATGTCACTCATTCAGATAGTTTAGATAGCCAGTTGTTAACACAGCATTGCAAGCACAATACAGATTGGAACCCAGATATCCACTGCATAAAGTGTATTGCCTCGCTGCGTGAACGTTATTACAAGTTACTGCCTGAAGATCCGACCTGACCTCTCCGTTAACATAAACCTAGATAGCTCTATCGGTAGAGCCATCCCGCTCGAACCAACAGTTTGTCCCTTGGGAACACGTTCTACTCTAGGTATAGGACACCGGTTCGTCACATCCCTCGACTTCACTCTATCAGCTGAAAGCATTTCCGACACAAGTGTAGTCTTATACACCATCTCACGCAGCCTAAGCATTATCCTTAGACCACACTTGATCCTTTTACAATGCCTTATCTCCAAACGAAAAGCCAAAGCTCCATTGGAGCAAGCTCGACGTGAGTCAAGTGGCAGCTTTCTTACAGCTCAACCACCAACCCTTACCCCGTCTCACATTTGCAAACGTCTTCCGGTCATTATTTGGCGTTGCTTCTCGTTAACCTCAATATATTCCACCTTTCTCTCTACTGCGTCGCCACACTTCAGGCCCTAACCCACAATAAGCCGAGTGGTAGAAGCCAGACTCTTGCTCAACAGCGGCTTTGCTGCTTTGCTGATAACTAAGAGGCGTCCAACTGAGAGTCCTCTTTGCCTTCCCTCATCCAAGGCGGTATAAGCCGACGCACAGGCGGAACAAAAGCACACACTGTCCTCATTGCCACTTTGATGCTACTTCAGTCATCCTTGAGCTCCTACAGCTTAACCTTCCCTTTTACTCCCTCCGCCCATTTTCGCAACCATTTCACCCATTGTCACAAAAACACTGAGAGTGTCCCTTGACAACTTGACATGTCTCACCGTTCTTATTGTTTCTTCGCAGTGCTTCCGAAGACGCCTGGAGCACCGCAGCCAGGAGCGGCTCGCCTCCGCCGCCATCTCAAGTGACTATCCCTGTCGTCATGCCGACAAGCAACACGAGCAACACCGAGCCACCGCAAATCAGGGATCAGAATGTTGTCCTTCTTGGGATCGGTTCGCAGTTCCCAATCATTGGTATGTCCTATCAACTAATATGATTCACATCTTCCTATACGAACGTATACTTACTCTCGTCCACTTATATCAGATGACTCTGTCCAAAACGCGGATATCCTTCCCGATCTTTAAGGATATTCCGTCACATCTCGTCTATATTCTGGCACGGCGTACTAATCACGGTTTTTTGGAGTTTGTTTGTGAAGATGCGCGTTACCATGTTAGATTCTTGGTTCGAGGGGATATGGATGTCTAGCGCGGATCTCAACAATTCAACTTGATGTAGCGTTTCTGTTTGTTCAGCGATTTACTGAAGTAGAACATGGCGGAAAGGTGTCAGGTACTACAAAGCGGCCCACAATAGAACAATCTTGCTTGGAATTCTCTGTGGAACTCTTCCCTTAACGCTTCCAAAGGCGACGGATACTGCGCACATTTCTCAGCTGCTTATGTGCGGATAACCTTCGCCTTTAGACGTCCCCATGTATTACCTGGCCTGCAGCTTCTCTGGCCGTACCACCGGGTTATTCCAACCTACCTTACTACATCTCAGTACCTTTTCTGGGACCAGCCACCGAACAGCCGCCAGCGCCTCGTGCCCTTCCTACTCCGGCAATTTTGGGGCAACAATACTGTAATTGACTGCTGAGACTGAGCTTGAACCGCGAATATCTCACCCAGTCATGCAGTCAAACGGGTTGCACTTTTGCCGTTTGCTGAGAATGTGCAAAGTGAAGGGGTGATTGATTGACAGGCCTCAATCCAGCAGAGCCAACCCATGTCAGTAGGGTCGCAGCAGAAAGCTACTGCGTAATTCGTACATGTACACTGGTGATAGTGTAAGTGCAGCCTTTGAACTGATAACGTGTACGAAGCCGGCATGTCCTGCGGCAGGGCGGCGAACCAATCAGGACTTTACTTTGCTATACCGCATTTTAGACGGGTGATATGGTTCGCGGACCACAAAGCCAGACATATGTTATGTGGAACTATACATGAGGCTTGCTCCCTTTACAATCTTTACGAAAAGTTTCTATAAAGGCATGATCGTGTTCGCCTGTTCTCGACCATCTTCTAAGCCGTCAAGAACTCAATTTCCTCATCTTAACGGGCTCAGTGGTCCACCCAACAATCATATCCTACCTTCGTAATCCTCAAGTACTCTAGCTGACGAGGAGGGAGTCAAACTTTGGCATTGAATTGATTATCTCTATCTGCCATGATAGTATGTCCAATATAATTCTCTTTATAAACATCTCAGGAAAGCGTCGGACTCATGGAGCACTCGAGCAAGAGCTGGCTCTCCGCGACCAGGCCGCGAGCTAAACGGCGCTCACAACACCAAGATACAGAACAACAGCACCGCTGAGAAAATGCAGAACGATGCTCTCTTAGAAATAGCTTCACAGTTTTCTGCGATCGGTAAGTTCTCGAATTACAACTGGTACCCACCTAGGAGAATTGGACTGGCTAATACATATTCTATTCTTAAGATGATTCGGTTGAGGTTGAATCTCCTTCCACATCTTTGAGCCCTCGATGCTTCATATATATACAACGTCATGGATATATTGGAGACTTGATTTGGGCACTACTAGTGAATTTCCTGATTGAGCCAGTGATGGGCAAGGGAAGGCGCCGCTGCTACCTTGCATATCCTGCGAACAGAGGCGTATGCGATTATAACTCCTAGGTACATTTATTTGTGTATGATCTAAACGCGTATCACTGCGCTATAAGAACACGAGGATTGGCAGCCACCTCTTTTATTTCTCCTTGACACATGTTCCACTTGTCGGAAATCGCGGTATCTATAGTTGCACGACTCCATAGGTATCCTTGGATAATCTACCTTATGTGCAGCCATCCGCCATCTGACTGTGTACATGCCGGTCGATGTGCCTTGCGCTATGACGACGCCTCCAAGTGGGCCAAACACGCCGGCGCCTTGATGAGGCTCGGATATCCGCGCCGAGTGAAGAACCGGTGCGTTTCCTTAACCCAGTGTAGACTAGTCACTACTTAGCTCATCCACGTAATCCGACTTCAAGCTTCAAACGTACCTGGAAACTACACCCAACCAACAGCTTGGACATGCAAGGCAGGCTGCCATGACGCACCAGCCTCCTTGTTCCACTGCACCGCGAACAACTTCATCCATCTTGTTCGCTCGCACACAATGGCCATCACGCTCCACCCCTTCCCCCGTCTTCCCCCCGAGCTTTGCCTCCAGATCCACGCCTCGTCCACATCAGCGCGAGGCCAACACAACTGGACCGCTGGAACCGCATCGCCCTGCACGAACTCTCCTCGCCGATGCCTCCGCCTGCAGTGATGCATGTATGCCGCGAGTCCCGTCAGTGCGCGCCGTACCAGAAGCCCTTCTTCACCATTGTGCCCGGCGAGCCTGAGCATCGGTACGTCTGGGTCGACTTTTAACGGGACATGATCTGGCTCGCAGACAGCAAACTGGAATGGCTTGCGCCGTATCAGGCCGACATCCAACGGTTTAGATTTACAGGCCCACCTGGCGACCGCGATCACTTGACCTTCGAGACCTTTGGTCTAGTCACAAGTTCATGGCGCCGTTTACTGCCCTGCGGAAGCTGCACCTGGCTTTATCGGATTGTTTCTTTGCCTGTGGCTCAACATGGGGTGGCCCGGGCTACGGAGAATGTGCCCGGGAAACTGTCCGGTTCCTTGACCTCAATACAGGTCTCTTGTTGACTGGTCCTCAGCTGGATATGGCCTGCACTTGGGAGTGGCAGCAGTGGGGAAGAGTGATTAACATGTTTGATTTTGATTACGAGCTTCGGTTTATGATTGACAACGACACCGGGTTAGATTTACCGGAGCTTGCAAAGGTAGAATGAGTCACTCTCGACAGGACGAATCAGCTCTGCCGCTTTCTGAACTTTCACGAAATGCCATTTTGCTGATCAATCTTTGAAGCATTCACTACGAAGAGTCGGTTTCATATGCACAAGGCATCAATGGATGGCTAAACCTAACCCGCTTGCGTCTATCCTATCTTAGCGCAAGAAAGCCTTCTTGCACGGAATTTCATCGCCGTTGCTTATTCTCGAGTGGCTGTTGTCGGTTTGTTCGCTGGCGCAGAAGTGTATCAGCACGGAATCCACGCCGGTATGCTCAGTCGCTTTCTCCAAGACGTGGAGGGCGGTAAGGCTCTTCCCAGCTCCCTCGTTGTCCAGCTCTGGCCCCGAAAGCGGTCGAGGAGCCGACTATGCGATTGGCATCATTACAGACCCCGTCCAGGACTTGGCTTCTGACTCAGGAGACTCTGTGGACCTGGACAGCTGGGAATTGCGTGTCTGAAGGCTTCAAGGGTTTCATGACCGTCCCCCTACGAGTCCCTCAGCCAGGTTGAGGTCACTGACGGCTCAATGAAGTCACCATCTCCCACAATGCGGCCATCCAAAGAGGCTCACGTCTGGGCAAAGCCGAGACTTGCTGCAAGGCCCGCCGCTTGCAGGACCACCACAGTTCCCGTCTGGTGTTGGCTGCTCTGCCGTCGCCCAGCGATGCGGCATCAGCCAGTCAGACTTGCACAAGTACAATCCCGCCAAGGACTAATGCAAAACAGTCATCGCAGACCAAAGAGTATGCTGCTCTGTCGACACCATGCCGTAAGTCCGACAGCACTTGCCAGACCACGTCTGTCTTTGGCGGTGATTTCTGCGCGTCCATGGCCCAGGAGTGCGGACTCAGGATAGTAGAATTTACAACATTGCACAGCCACGACAATGAGTTCTATTCGTTTTTTTGGTGGTTGGCCAAGCTGTGTGCTGCCTGACATTGTTGCCAAGCCTCGCAAAGACGGCTCCTGCTTTGTCTATACCATCAAGAAGGACGACGGCTGCTTTTCCATTGCTGTCTCACGCGGAATCACTGTGGCAAAGATTGAGTAGTGTAACAAGAAGACATGGGGCTGGAGCGGGTGCAAGCTACTGAACGAAAAGGCACAGATCTGTCTCAGCACGGGGACGCCTTCTTGCCCCGTGTCTGTCTCCAACGCTGTCTGCGGACCGCAGGTCGTTGGTACCAGCGTTAAAAACCTGCATGTACGAACTTGGGATGCTGGATAGCCGCACGCAATCATCAGAGGCTCGCCTCTGACGAAGACGGCGAGAATTGCCTACTACGAATTCTGGTACCCAAACCACAAGTGCCTACATATGAATGTCGACCAGATTGACACAACCAAGTACACGCACCTTCATTTCGCCTTTGCAGTTCAACCACTTCAAGGCCATACCCGGCAGCGCTAAGAAGTTTTGATCTCTTGGTGGCTGGGGCTTTAACGCCAAGCCAGGCACCTTCAACATTCTTCGTGAAGAGCCACCAAAGCTGCAAAACGAGCTCCTTTCCAGAGGAATGTTGATGCCTCTGTCAAACAGCACAACCTTGACTGCCTCGATGTCGACTGGAAATAGCCTGGCGTAAGTCTCTCCGTCTCTGCAACCCCCGTATTTCGTCTCTGTCCCTACCAACAGGGTGAAAGAAATCACCGCCGGTCAGTCACTACAAATCTAGAGTGTCTATCCAGCTTCCCAAGTTTATACATACAGAGTTTAGATTCTATATACTCTAGTTTCCAGATATTAATAGAAGCCTATACTTAGACTAGAATATTTTAGAGATAGTAGCAGATAGTAGAATATTTGCTCTAGTTATAGTAGCAGTAATACAGATATAATCCGATGGGATCATGGATAGCCACTCTTTGAATCCGGATGTGATGGGCGGCCGTGTCAATTCTCACCCCCTTGGCTACCCATCTCCCTCATGCTCACAATGTGCCGTCCCCTTTGCCTCAACTACTCGGCGTTTAATAAAGGATGATGCTGACACATATCTGTAAAAAGGCCTCCGATTTCCCCGGCATTCCTTCTGGAGATGCAGACTTCGGCAAGGATTACTATGAGACGTTAATTGCTCCCAAATCGGCTCGGGACAGAAGCAAGTCTATGTCACTCGCAGCTCCGGCGTCTTAGTGATATCTTGAGGCCTTTTCTATCAAAAAGTTCGGAGTCAATATTGACTACGTCGTCTACATGACCTATGATCTGCACAGCCAATGGGATCATAATAACTGGTGGGCTTCTCTGAGCTGTCCAACCGGCAACTGTCTTCGCTCTCATGTCAACATCACCGAGACCACGGACGCCTTGTCCATGATCACAAAGGCAGGTGTGCCATCCAGCAAGGTCGTGGTGGGCATCGCCAGCTATGAGCGCTCATCCAAAATGGGCCGGGCTGGATGCACAGGACCAACGTCTCACTCGACAACGGCTATGAAGAGGAGTTCAAGATTTTTGAGGAGTACACCGTCGAGCAGATCCCGTTTCAGATCAATGCCTTCATGGGCAACGGACACGCCAGTGATTTCCTCACATGATGAGAGGCGCCGCTCCGCACTTGCTGCTCCAGTTGCCAGTTTGCCAACTGTGTTGGGAATTGCGACAATTCAGACGACTGCAAGGATGGCTTTGGCACGCATAAGTCGACATGTCCAACCGTTTATAGGGATGGAGCTGATGGGATCGCACTGGTACAACACCGTCGTGCCTAACGTGACGTACACTTTGCATGATTCTGATGGCTTCTGCGAGGCTGTCAATAGGGGCTATGGGAATGGAAGGGATTGAATCCAATTCGGTGATACCGACGTGAGAGGGTCAAGCGGATGTCAGTTCAGCACGCTGGCGGGTGCGGGCTTGAGCCACGAGTCTTGGTCAAGGGCAGCGAATGAGAGGAGGTGGCATGAAGTCGAAGATGCTGCGAAAGTGGGATCGATCAAGACCAAATTGGACCAGGTTGATAAGGCACGAGGAGGTTCTTGCAAGCTTTAGGCGCGGCAATACGCGTGCGACGATGCTTGTCGAATGTGATGGCTGTAATAGACCAAGTAGACGGAGCACACGCTCGGATATGGCATCAGGGCTCCGGCCACATGACAAATGCGTGCATGGCAATCCAAGCCTCACGCCTACCTTGTTTATGACACAGTAATAACTACAAACGCTGTGCGCCAGATTGGTCGGAGCTTGCAGAGAGGCGAATGAGCCTGGCTTCTTACGTTTGGAAAATGCCACTTTGATGAACAAGTCTTTGGGTTTGTTCAACGTATATGAGGACATGTACATATAGTCATCAACCAGCCGTGGACTCTGCGAAACCTCCGGATCAAGGAATATGTCCGCGCGGAGGCCACCGTCCTGGTGCCGGACGACTACCTTGAGGGCTCCGGCCATTGGAAGACTAGGATTCGGCGAAGCCGTCCTCACGCGCATTTGCTGGGCATCGTACAGCAACAGCGTAGCAGGATGCTCCTGACTGGAGCCGAGGACCTTGGGCAGGCCACTCGCTTGGATATCACGCCGCTGGCCCGCCCACCGGGAAGAGACGGGCAATGGAGGAGACTGGCTCGATGTAAGTGATGAGGTTGCAGAATGGAGGGACGAAGGTATATGAGAGTTAAATTAGCAGCGACTGGAGAGAGTGGTATCTCGAGAGAGAGAGGCGACGGCATGCATTGTGACCGCTAGTTGCGAATGCGTATGTTATGGCCAAAGGTTGTGAGGCTGTCGTTGTTGACGGTTACATGTGTGTTTAATGCCGAAAGATGTAAGGGGCCCATATTGGAAGCGGGTAGTACTGAGATTCTTTTCGGGTTTGAGTATCAATGCATCAGTTGACTGTACGGATCCCGAGAACTTACTGAGAACACGATGCCATGCATTCGGAAGGTAAGGATTCTATATTATGTCACCATTTGGAGATCAAGAGGGCGAGAGAAAGAGATCATGATCTAGCATCAAAACGTGAATTGAGGTAATGTTACACTAGTATACAAATAGTCATTCATTCATCCAGTCTTACTTCAGCGTCCCAAGCCTCCATTGGCGTCACGCGTCTTAGTATTACCCTCCAAATCCTTGCCATCAAACGTCGGGCAACCCTCATACTCCTGAGTCTTGTGAAGCCCTCTGCTCTCGGGCAACCCCTGCCCGCCCGTAACTTCATTCAGAGTCTTGGTAGGCAGCACCTTGGTGCCATGATGCACGGCCGCAGCCTGATGGGTCTCGTGGACAGGAACAGTTGTGTGGACGACCTCCGGCGCCACAGTCTCCTTGTGGATGACGGGCTGGACGTGCTCGTGGACGTGGTGGTGGACGCGCTCGCCGGCGACGATGGGCGCTTCGGCGTGGGTCTCGTGAGTCTTGTCGTGGGTGACTGAGGTGTCCTTGTATTTGGCGGCGTCGCGCTCGAGGAAGTTATTCACGTCCTTGTCGCTGCCGTAGTCATAGGATCGGTGTTCGGTGGGGAGGACCCTCTCATGATGCTTTTCAGGACTGCAAAACCTGGTTAGCGGAGAACCTCCCGTGCTGATCAGATGATTGGGCAACATACAGAACTTCTTTATGCTCAAGCGGTTGAACAACCGTATGGTGATGATCTTGGTGAATGTCCTTTTCTACTGCCGTGCGCACCTTCTCCTGCTCATGTGGACGAACGTGCTCGTTGGTGACGGGCTGTCGGACTTCTTCGTCCACAGTTGTGTCGTGCTTCCCATCGCGGGTGACGAGGTCTCCAACGGCTTTCTTAACCTTGTGCATGATGGCGTGAGTTTGAGCTGCTTTAATGTAGAATGTGATAAGAAAACAGTTGAAGAGATATTGTTCGAATAGTTGAGATTGAACTCGTGCGTCCTCTACTTATACCTCGTCCTCGTCCACGATTCCATGCAAGTATACGTCATCCCTTCGTCTCGATCAACTTGCTCTCGGACCGCAACTCTAATTCTGCTCCTTATTTTCATTCAGCTCCCGTGGATGTGCACCCCAGATCGGCAGGAGAACGCAAAAAAAGCTCATACGCCGCGATTTGGTCATGTTGATACCGGTTGAATCCATCGAGTGGCTTGCCCACACGCATGCAAGGGAGCAGCAGCAGGATAACCTGCAGCTCCCCAGAGCCATGCAATGGCCACCTTCTATGACACAACGACTATACCGTGGCATATCGGGTCGCATACCGAGAAAAGCTCAAGCGCCATTCATTGGACGCGAATCAACCGAAAGAGGCTCAGCGAGAGCTGGTATTCCTGTGGGCCTCAAGCTGCGAAGCTCGATTGGACTAAGACCTTGTTGCAAGTTAGATCGTCTCTCGAGGGCATAGTATAGCACGTCATACAGCGCACCGTCTGGCCCTGGTTCAGGTTTTTTGATAGTGCACTTCTTTTCAGCTGAACGTCTGGGGGTCCCGGCTCCTACCAATCACGGCATTGTTTCAACGCAGTTCCGGATTCCGAAACAGCATGATGAGACACGCGTCGTGAGCTTCATCGCCACAACTGAACCGCAGCCAGCTGAGCAAGAACAATCTGCGTGAGGCCCTCGGACCTTTTCCACCGCTCCATTCGTCCGCGTCCATTCCATCGTCAGCGCTTTCAAGAAGTGTTGTGTCGTTGGAATGTGTATAACATTCAAGGAAACGTGGGCCATTGACGCCTCAGTCCTGCTCAATTGTGCATTGTTGCCGCTAGGTATGCTTAAATATCTGTTAAACGCCTCTTACGAAAGAGCGGCGAAAAAGTCCGACGACGACTTCGTGCCTCCCTTATTCAAACAACAGCCAAAAGTTGCAAGTGCACATTCATTACAGGCCTTGCGGAAGCCTCGAGAAGAGCATATGGTGCAATTGGCCTCTGACCTCGGCATTTCCCGAAATCAGGTTCGACGCAGGCCGCAGCCCGCTTCGATCGGGCCACGTACTCTCTAGTCCCATGAAGACCAGAATGCAGATTGCATCACAGATTCCCCCGTTCTGAGATGTTCTCAAGGGAGTGGCTAGCCAGTACCCAACGTGGCCGTCCATCGTCCCAGCAAATCCATATCGTGAGTACTGCTTGAAGTGGGAAAGAGAGCTTTGAGGTTTTATATTATGCTTTGATTTCTACAAGTTACATTATATAGAGACAACTTGTTTCATAGTATAGTCTGTATGGATGACTTCGGGATGCTGGACAACTCTGAGGATGCGATGCTGGTTACGTGTAGGCACTCCGCTTTTCAGCTGTCCGATTTCAGCAGCCATCTCCCCATGTAGCCCCATCTCGACAATCTTGCCTTGGTCGTGAATCAGCAGGAATGCAAGTCGGAATCGTAATCGTCGGCAGATGCATACTGGACACAATGACGTGATCACAATTATCGGTTTTCAGAATTTGTATCGTGAGATATTCAGTACGCTGATCAATCATGCTGAATCCTAATAGCCTCATTTGGCTCTCTCTTCAAATTATAGAGCGTGCCAACTAGAGGATGCGTTTCTGGCAATACGACAGAATCAAGACTACAACGTCGGTGTGGGGAGGGCCACTCTAGCAAAGGGGGCCCCATACTCCCAGCCTCCCGAGCAAAGCAATCACGTCAGGTATCTCTAGGCATTTGACCTTGGTCATCTAGGTTATGAGGAAGCCTTGAGTGTGGCGAACCTGGGAACAGCATATGATGTCGAGGAACCACGTAGAAAAGCACATCGCAGAGGCTGTTTGATATTTCGGAGAAACTTGATATCTAAGCGATGTCTAACCCGTCGATCGGGAATGGTGCTAGGATAATCCAAGAGTCCAAACAATACTGAAAGGAGAAAAGGCTATCCGCTCTCGCTCCCTCCATATATAGCAATCTCCTTACCCGGCTGGATTTGAATCGACATGATGTGAAGGTCAGGACATCCGCTGCCCCTCCTTCTACTTGAAAAAGTCTTGATATTTCGCCACTCAATTCGCTCTTTACAAGGTCACGATGCCAGGAGCTCTAGCAGCGTATTCTGCCGCAGCTTGATTTCTTGCGGGCTGGCTCTCGTCAACTCTTCCAGGCGTGCGATAGCTCCAAGCGAAGTCTCAAACGATGCCTTAGAGGAATGGCTATCTAGCACAGCAACATGGCTATCTAGCATCCCAACATTATGCATACAGAGTCAAAACGCTACCACATATTCTTTGTAGGAATCCTATTGACGAAGTGATATGAGAAGCTTATACTAAGACTATAGGAATGTAGCGATAGTAACAGAGAGTAGAACCTTTTACTTCTTAGGTAGTTATAGCATTAACAGTACTAAAAATATCAATTTGCTAAGATGCTGAGTAGCTAAGTTAGAGTGCTTTTATCCGGCATTAATCTGGCGTTTCATAATTGGAGGTAGGTACTCAAGGTGCGAAGATCTAAAAGCATTTAATCTACTTGAAGCAAGACATCAGAAGCTATCTCTGTATACTAAGGTAGTTGAGGCGTACTTGTATTTGAAGGCATAAATCATCAAAGTGCCCAAGCGCAAACCTCGTACCACCACGGTTAGGACGAGCAGGAGTAACATGTATAAGCGTACAGCATCCTTCCTAGGGCCAATATGAAACATCGGCTTCAAGATATTACTGACAAATCCTTCTTGAAAACATCAGCTTCTTTATGCTGTATTTGAATGCAGACACTATTTGAGAATGCCTCGACCTCAAAGCATGGTCTATGGTGAGAGTGCAGCGTGACTTTAATGAATCTGTAATAAGATACAAGGTGAACTCGAACTCTATAAATCTGCAGAATATCAATGGAAGACATGACATAATGTGATTCTGAACGCGTTTTAAGATGTAGGCCTCTCTGCATCTGCAGCTCCGTACCATTTATCTTGGGCCACATCGAGAACGGGCCGCTTCTGACGTCAATATATGGTTTTGTTGGGAAACAGCCTCTTATAAGAGATATATGCGTAATTCATCAATGAATAGATGACTAGTCTCTGGACTTGGCAGCTTCTGAGTACAGGTACACGTCGGGCACAGCTCTTTTGCAAAGGGATTGTTCAAACATAAAGCCAGGTCCTCCAGCGTTAATTCCATCAACCACATAACAAGTCTCGACGATGACTCAAAATCGAAGGTTTACCAGCAACTTTACCTGCATATTTGTGACTTTTGATTGTTAGGTAGTTTAGGGCATCACCAGAAAACGCCATTGGCGCATAATGACGCGCAAGTAGGTGAGTTGTCGGTAGCTTGAACAAAGCATTGCGGGTACAAGAAGAGCTTTGAACCGCCCCAAGAAACCTCCCGAAATGCTTCCAGCCTGCTACAACCTCTTCAAAGCCGTGGTAGAACCTCAACATGCGCCATCTACATCTACAGTGCCTACTCCGGTTGCTTCATATCGGCAAAAGCCGCCACCGTCACCGGAACCGAAGCCAAAACATCTTCCACGACCTCGAACCTCACACTCTACCCCATCGCATACCCGTCTTGGAGCTTCCACTGGACATTCTCCTTCTCATCATTGACAATCTAGCCCTGCATGATAGATTCCTTCTTTCGCACACCTGCAGAGCCTTCCGGCACATAACGTCTCAAGACTGGCGCGCTGCCGTCCCACGGCTTTCCTTCAGAGATCGGGTTGGCTTCTGGGCAGGATTGGCTTACACTTTACCCAGTTACTGGGCCTGTTCAAAGTGCTGTAAACTCCATCCTATCCATACCTCGGATCTCCCCAGGACCTTGGGAGGCTTAAATATCCTAAGCAGCCGGGATGGCTTACTGGGACGGTGGTTCCCTTGCGCGACTGACCTTTCCCAGAAGTATGCCGGAGTTGACCTCCATATCCAACACCACCACATACAGTTTGCGTTAAAGCTTTCTCGCCAGGGGAATATACATCAGGAATACCTTGCGGCACTGATGGACACGTATAGGTGCCCGAACATATGTGGGAGACGCTTTACAATATCCTACGAAGCGGAACCGAGAATTATCGACAAACAGTTCTTGTTACGCGAGGAGTGGAAAGTCAGCACCATGACAAGCTCTTCCCCGCCGCTGTTTCCCGAAGACTCACTGATTCTTGTGTGCGTCTGCTCGCACCTTGAACTTGAAAACACCAAGCTTGAGGCATCTCGCCAATCCAAGAGATGGATTGCCGGATGGGCTGGACGGACTGGCAATCTCACGCAGCTTAAGCGTAGGGCCCTGGTCAAAGAGATCACCCTAGTCGAGGATGAGATTGAGTCGGCTCTTGAAACACGGGGTTGGTGGAGGTTCAACTCCTGCCTGCGCTGCCGCACGGACTTTGGCGTCGTTGTCTCCCCGGATGGGAGAACGGCGACAATTCAGGCATGGCACAATTTTGGCGGAGAAGGGTCACCGTTGGACGCAGGTTGGAGGGTATATACGGGCAATCTCTTTGACGCCTTCACACGCCATGCGCATCTGGATTATCGCCATGGCAGCGTTCGGGAGTTATGGTTCCAGGGCGTTTCCTAGGCGCTGCTGCAGAAACGTAGGGTGGTCGTCCCGTCAAGGCACCCTGAGAGTAGGGGCGATCTGTGACATCGAATGGTTAAATAATTTCAAGGTCCTTATGGTTCGACGGGTTTACACGTAATGCGCAGAAGGGGGCTGTGTTGACAGCCGGGCAGCCAATGCATTTCGCTGCCTTGAAATGCTATTGGGATTGTCGGGTGTGCACGGCAGGCTGGAGGATCTGAAGCAAACGGTGAGAGATATTGTCGAGGCATGTTGAGCAAATGTTGAGCAATACAAGTATGCTTCAAGGAATTGCTTCGGTATCTGTATTGCCAACCCTTTGTGCGAATTGAATGCAGGCGATCAATCCCCCCCTCAAGATTATACTTTATATCACCCACGACGCCACCACCTGCGGCTGTATAGTTGGAGGTACAACTAGTGTCGTGTTTGTCATCTTTTATTGTTTCGTTTTATGTCTTTCTGGTGTTATAGTACAGGCAGCTATATACCGTGTCCATGTATATATGCTGGGTGATGGATGATACACATTTGCCTTGCAACACCGTGACGGTGTTTATCAAAACTTTTCGCTTCGGCCTTCCTATTCAACTCTCCGTTCCCATTCCCTCCCCCCGGCGGCTGTCCACAATCATGATGAAGCTTCAATCTCATCCAGACTCTTAATGTTCAACTCCGAAATGCGCAGAATGGTGTATCGATGCTTGCTCTTCGCCTGGCGCTTCCTCCTCTGCCTCCTCTTCGTCTTGATCTTGATCCTCATGGGCTCCGACTCCGTTCCCAACACCGTCGCTCGGCATTCAAACACCCTCTCGTCGATACTCGGCGCACCCTTCATGGTGTAGTCCCGGCTACCGATGACGCTCGCGCGATTCAGTCGCAGCACATCCCCGGGGAGAACGCCCGGCATCTTGAAGGGCAGGCGGATCTGGTCGCCCTCCTGGACCAGGTAGGGGAAGCCGTGGATGTGGACGGTGATGTAGTGGCCGGGCTGGGCGGCGAGGAGGGGCAGGAGAGTCTTGACGGAGTCGGGGATGGGAGCGGGAGGTTCGGCAGGGTGGCTCTTTTTGAAGGCGACGGGTCGGACTTGGGAGTCGGTCGGGTTGGGGGCGTTGTTGGGGTGGTGAATTGGCGAGATGGGCTCGACAATGGGAGCCGTCGTGTTGAAGGCGCATCGAGGCTGGATTTGCTGGAGCGGTGCGATTCGAGGGAGGATGCGGGAGCTGGGAGCCCTCAGCTCCAATACGGAGCGAAGAAGTGCTCTGCTCATGTTGATGCAATTCCACTGCAGCGCCGAGATTCTGCTGCTTTTCGAGAAAGATTGGGCGTTTCTCCCAATTATTCCTGGCAAGATTCAACGGTCCGATGAAGTTGAAGCTTTGCGATTTTGCGGGCTTGGCCGGATTAGTGTGGCGCCGGGGTCCGATGAAATCTTGGCGCTAACTCCGACTTGGCGCGGCCAATGTACTTTTTTTTCTTCTCTTCTTCGAGACTGGGAATTTTTCTGCCGTTATCTGAACGAACCAGGCTCGGTTCTCCACTGGATTTATAGAAAACAGAGTCGACAACAAACACAGCCAACATGGTATGTTTCTCTCATATAGAATCAGATTGGACTCTGAATCCGAGCTGGAAATGCCCCATCTAACTCCCTGCAGCCTCAGAACGAGTATATGGAGCGGTGGCGCAAGCTGCATGGCCGCCGCCTCGACCACGAAGAACGAACCCGCAAGCGCATCGCCCGTGAAGGCCACAAGGCCTCGCAGGACGCCCAGAACCTGCGCGGCCTGCGCGCCAAGCTGTACCAGAAGAAGCGCCACAATGAGAAGATCCAGATGAAGAAGGCCATCAAGGCCCACGAGGAGCGCAACGTCAAGACGGCCGACGAGAAGGAGCCCTCGCAGCCGCTGCCCTCGTACCTGCTCGACCGGTCCAACCCCTCGACGGCAAAGGCCCTCAGCAGCGCCATCAAGAACAAGCGCGCCGAGAAGGCGGCCAAGTTCAGCGTGCCGCTGCCCAAGGTGCGCGGCATCAGCGAGGAGGAGATGTTCAAGGTGGTCAAGACGGGCAAGAAGACGCACAAGAAGGGGTGGAAGCGAGTCATCACGAAGCCGACGTTCGTGGGACCAGACTTCACCCGACGGAACCCCAAGTACGAGCGCTTCATCCGGCCCATGGGTCTGCGATACAAGAAGGCCAACGTCACGCATCCCGAGCTGGGCGTCACCGTGCAGCTGCCCATCATCAGTGTCAAGAAGAACCCCCAGAACCCGCTGTACACGCAGCTGGGTGTCCTGACCAAGGGTACGATCCTCGAGGTTAACGTCAGCGAGCTGGGACTGGTGACGGCGGGAGGAAAGGTTGTCTGGGGCCGATATGCTCAGGTTACGAACGAGCCTGAGAACGAGGGCTGTGTCAACAGTGTGCTCTTGGTCTAAGAATTCTCGGGAATTGTGCTGGTTTGAGGATGGAATTTTGCAAAGGATCGTTTCGACAGGTGGCTGTGGCTGCCTAGTTGCATGTATTGGCGTTTACGGCGTTTGGTACCGATGAGTGCTTGATGCGAAGGAAGAAAGAGACGAGAGGGTAGATCCGGATTAGGAGGCATGGAGCTTCCGAGGATATCACTGCTTTGAGCTCTATAAACCAATGGACATGTTGATTTAGCAAACAAATAATCGAGAAACTTTTCCTCCTGCTGTTGTCCTCGTCACAAAACGCGTGATGGACAGATGCAGTGTTCCCGTATCATATGGTAGAAGAATCGTAGAAAATCGTTGGTCAAAACACTGCAATATCCTGTCCATTCTCTATAATGATTTTTTTTTTTTAAAAAAAAAAAAAAATCCTCTACTATTTTTCTTAGTCTACTACCAGTTGTATCTCACCATGAATCCTTTGATCTAAATCTCAGTCCACATAACAATTTCAATCTATGAACCAGGACCCTCCACATCAATCTCGACACGCCTTCAGCAGTCTCGCAACGATTTTTTCAGCGGCTCAACCGCCACCAAACCAGCCAAAGGGACCCTCCCAAACCCAAAGCGGATAGCGGGGTGCCACCCCGTTCTGAAAGGCGGTGACAGCGATAAAACTAATTTTCTGCCCGACCAAAATAATCGAGGCGGGCTGCCTTTTTTTTTGCCGCTCCGCCTTTGGAAAGCCTTCCCGCAAGCCAAAAAGAAAAAAAAAAGCAGAAACGGAAATAAACGAAGGCGCCTCCGTCTTTTTTATCTTCTGCAAAACTTCTCTCTTTCGAAGTCATATTCATCTTTTCTTTCTGTCTTCTACCTTGCGCTGTTTGCAAGACGGAACGATAGACCTTGCGGCGAAATAGACGGGCTTCTCTTTTTTCTTCGTTCCTTTACCGAATTTACTTGCCCAATATGAGCGGCGACAACATGGAAGTCGAGTTGGCGGAGCAGAAGCTCAAGACGATGGAGCACAGCGAGCAACACTACTTCAAGAGGTGTGTACTCTGAACTCCCTGAAGACACAGGAAGGGCAACGAAGCCGGATTCTTCTCTTTTTCCTCTTATCATCTATTCTCGTTCTGGTTGGGCGAGCTTGCGATCCTGCGAGAATCAGTGGCTAACATATATCTTGCGTCTAGTTACGATCATCACGGTACGAATAATCCCCGATAAAACAAAAACCACAATGTGTTTGTAGGAGAATACGTGATCTGACATTTATCTTCTTCGGCGCGCGCAGGAATCCACGAGGAAATGCTGGTGAGCAATTGTTCCCCTCCCCCCTCCCTGCTGCATATCATTGCCCCTCCTTTGCTGCGAAATCAAAGTAGCAGCGCATTATCACCATATCTACCCTTGAGATCCATCCCAACACTTCATGGAAACAACAAGTACGCAGACTGACGGTTGTGGAATCGCAGAAAGATGAAGTGCGCACACGGTCGTACATGAACGCCATCATCCAGAACAAGCACATCTTCAAGGACAAGGTTGTTCTCGACGTTGGATGCGGCACTGCGATCCTTTCCATGTACGTTGCAAACAACTCCCTCTTATCTACCACGATTGCGCACCGCCGTCCAGACTTTCACAAGATTGGTCGCAAACGGCCAGCACATGATATGGTCTACGGGAAAAGACGATAGAAAAGGGGATATTGACCTGGTTATCTGTTCTAGGTTCGCCGCCAAGGCCGGCGCCAAGCATGTCATCGGCGTGGACATGTCCACCATCATCTTCAAGGCCCGAGAGATCGTCAAGGTCAACGGCCTGTCAGACAAGATCACCCTGATCCAGGGCAAGATGGAGGAGATTGAGCTGCCGTTCCCTCAGGTCGATATCATCATCTCCGAGTGGATGGGCTACTTCCTCCTCTACGAAAGCATGCTGGACACGGTCCTGTACGCCCGAGACAAGTACCTGGTTAAGGACGGCTTGATCTTCCCCGACAAGGCCACCATCTTCTTTGCCGGTATCGAGGACGGCGACTACAAGGAGGAGAAGATTGGATGTGAGTACTCTTTCCCTCCCCCGTTTCATTACATCTGTACTGACAAAAATTTCCAGTCTGGGACAACGTGTACGGCTTCGACTACACTCCCCTCAAGGCCACCGCCCTGTCAGAGCCCCTCGTCGACACCGTCGACCTCAAGGCCGTCGTCACCGACCCCGTCCCCGTCCTCACCCTCGACCTCTACACCTGCACCACCGCCGACCTCGCCTTCAGCACCACCTTCACCCTGACGGCCAAGCGCGACGACTTCATCCACGCCCTCGTCTCGTGGTTCGACATCGACTTCACCGCCTGCCACAAGCCCATCCGCTTCTCCACCGGCCCCCACACCAAGTACACCCACTGGAAGCAGACCGTCTTCTACATCAAGGACGTCCTCACCGTCCAGGACGGCGAGGAGATCCAGTGCAAGCTCGACGTCAAGCCCAACGACAAGAACCGCCGCGACCTCGACATTGAGATTGACTACAGCTTCCAGACCGGCGATGCCAACAGGACCGCTTCCGGCCACAGCACGTACAGGATGTGCTAAAGCGCGAGAGCGGCAGCCATTCCGTATTCTACTTTTCACCCACATACACTAACTCTCTCTCTCTCTCTCTCTTTGTGAAACTGGGGGTGCTTGATGAAAGAGAAAAAAAAACAACATGTAGCGGGAACTTCAAAAACAGGGCAAACAAGTAAGGGCATGACAAGGAAAGATGACAAAAAGGGAGATTTCTTGACGGCGTATATATATGGCTTTTTTTGTTTTGCGTTTGTGAAGGTTGGGGGGGAGGTGGGGGTGTTGAGAAGTACCTTAGATAGACCAAAGGGGGCGAGTGGTACGACTCGATTGAAGTCAATGGTAGAAAAGGATGAAAGAAAGATCAAAGACACCATTGTCTAGATCTGACATATTGGCAAGAGGCCAAAGTGACTTATTCTTCAGCTTGCGTCTCAAGACAGTGGACCACTCAAACTATTCGATGCGTGCTATTTTCATTGCAAGTACTCATCAAGCTGGCACAACTGGCAAGTCAATTATGGACATCTATATTGTCGAGTTGCGAGTGGTCTCTATCAGTCGCTCATTTTCCCTGAATATACTGTCCCTTTAGAGATACTGTCTTACGGCAATCTTTGCCCAACCTAGATGTTCATAAACGCATCATACAATCTCGTCAACTCTTCATTATTATTTTTTTCTTAATATTTTCTGATTTTACTGTTTTTCAGACATAAATATGGCCTACATCTAGCCTTACAGCCCATCAGATGGTACCTTACGAGCCATATTGCTTAATGATGCTGGCCACCTTGGTAGCCAGCTCATCGGCCTCGTGCCTCGTCGCAGCCTCGGCATACACACGGCACGCATTCTCGGTGCCGCTAGCGCGCGCAAAGGAACGAGCCGTCGTGTATTTCCTAACACACTGGTCAATCTCGTCCTGGGCGCCGGCCGGGTGGCTGAGGCGGCGCTCGGCGTCGGTGGTCTCGAAGATGTCCTTGTTGGCGACCTCGACGCGGACGAGGCGGTTGGGCAGGTCGGTGTAAGTGGTGGCCCAGTCCTGGAGGGACCACGCCTTGTGGGCCAGGATCACCTCCACCATGAGCATGTCGGAGATGGCGTCGCCGACGGTCTGGTTGATGAGGTCGCCGACGGCGGCGAGCGTCTCGAGGGCGTCCTTCTGGGCGGGCGACTGGGGTTTCGTCTCGCGGAAGACGCGGAGGGCCTCCTGGGAGAAGACGACGGTGCCGTGGCCGTTGGCCTCGAAGTAGACGCCAATGTCGAACTGGCAAGCGGCGTGGTGCAGGTGCTTGACGCCGGTCGGGGTGAAGACGACGGGGAGCTGCAGGTTCTTCTCAATGTACGTGGTGCTGGCGCCGTTGGCGTAGGCCGTCTGGACGACGCCGATCCGGAGGTCCTCCTGCAGGCCGGCGGAGCGGACGAGGTCGCTGAGGAAGGAGGCGTTGAGGGACGAGATGCGGTCGCCGTCCAGCATGAAGAAGCCGGAGTCGGGGTCGGCCCAGTAGTAGATCAGACGGTCTGCGTCGCCATCGAGCGAGCAGCATCGGGCTTCGGGGGCTGGCTTCAGGTTGGGGGGAGCTCGCTGCTTGGTCTTGACGAAGTCGGCGCCGCACTGGAGGATTGCGTGTTAGCTAAGCCCGACTTACTTTCTGGAAGGTGGAAACACTTACGTCGAGGTTGAGAACCTCGGGTCGCAGCACGTCGTCGTTGACAATCTTGACGTTGAAGCCGGTGACGTCCTTGGGGATGACCTTGAGCAGCTCGGCGAGCTTGGGGCCTCCGACGCCGTTGGCACAGTCGACAATCAGCTGGCCCTGGACCTTGCGGCCTCGCAGGGCGCGCACAAAGGCCTCGGACAGCTTCTTGTAGTAACCCGCCTCACTGACCTCGCCGTAGGCCTTGGGGGTGCCCTCGGTGTTGACGCAGCGGGTCAGGTAGTGCAGCTGGGGCGTGGTGAGGATCTTGTAGTCGGTGTACTCGATGCCCGTGACCTCGAGGGCGTCGGCCAGGGCAGTAACCAGGCTGTGGCCCGAGGGACGGGTGTCGCGGCCGTAGACGACGCGGCCGGGGCTGTTGAGGTCGATCTTGAGCTGCGAGGCCAGCTTCTTGTACGTCTCGAGCAGCTCCTCGTGCGTCGGGGCGTTGACCAGCAGCGTCGCGTGGGCCTCCCAGTCCTGCTCCAGCATCTCGCCCATGGGGTCGACGATCTTGACGCCGTTGTCGGGAGCCGGGTTGTGGCTGGCGGTGATCATAACACCAATGGCCTGGCCGTTGAGCTTGCGGCTTCGCAGGCCGGCAATGAGGCCGACGCGGAACGAGACGCCGGGCAGCAGGTCGGCCTTCATGCGGAAGCCAGCGGTGCCATACTTGTAGACGTGGCCCTCGACGATGGGGTGCTTGGCGGAAGCCTCGAGGAATTTGGCGTCATCCATGGCGGAGAGATGTTGTGGAGAGTGTCGAGAGGCGGTAGACGAGGGTATGGAGAGGTCAGTCAGGCACAGGCACAGACAGAGAGAGGCTGCGTAGGTGGCGGTGGAAGGAGATGGAGGGGATGGAGGGGGGAGGAGGAGAGCAGGAGGAAGAGATGAAGGTTGACAGGAGAGAAGACAAGAGGAACAGGACAGAAAGAGATGACAAGAAAAAAAGGGTCAAGGGTCTGGGGCGGAAAAAGGAGAGGAAAAAAAAAAGGAGGATCGGGACAATGGCAGCTCAGCGAAGGCGGTGCGAGGGCTTAGAGAGCTGGAAGCCAGAGAGAGGCCTTTATTTAGACGTCGCGGGTGGAGTCGGTCAGTTGGCGGCAGGCTTGGGTCCAGGCCTCGTTTGGCCGCAGATTGTGCTGGATTGACTCTAGTTCCGGGTCGTCAAGGCAAACTCAATCCCGTTGATTTGCTCAATCCGGCTGTTTCTGCTCAGTCCAGCGCTGCCGGATCGCTAAACGGGCTCGGCTGCTCCCATCGAGGCTGCGGTAGATGACTGAGCTACGAGTTATTCACATCGATTTCAGCTTCAGGTACTGGTAAGGCAGGCATAATGCCGCAAGGCGCCGCCACGCCTCCGTCTCGTGTTCATATCGTCATCCTCCCCAACCGTCACAATCAGCTTCGGGTCACGTTGCCCATCCTCTGCGCTGTCACCCTCACTCGCGCGTACCAATCACTTGTGCTGCTGCTAAATCAACCCAAGCACCGACTGCTCACCTCCTCTTCCAGATGGCTTCTCATTACATACGTATCGTAAGGGGGGGGGGGAGCCAGACGCAGACCCCGCGTTGCTGCAACCGTATCAACAGCTACGGCAAGGATCCATGTCATTGTAGGCGACACCCCACCCTCAGTTGTGCCCAGAGGTAGATTAATATCGTATGAATTGACGCTGAAATGAGCTGAGGGCTGGGAATATTGGTTGACGATGGACTCATTCTTTAGCAATGGGGGTCGATATCTGTACATCTCCTCCGTGGCTCATTCAATGGCAACCCCTCTGAACTGGCAGTGGTTGCTGACTTGTGACATGCCAAATCGGACAAAACCCGCCTTCTGCAGCAGAATCAGCACCAACACCTCCATCAAGCAGAGATCGGCCACCGCTAAGCGGCATCAATGCTGCCCTTCTCCTGCAGAGAGGAGAAGACAGACGGGATCATAACACCATAAGGGAAAGGGGACAGACAAAAGTACTGGCCAGCAAGTCCCATGCGTGCCAATACGAAGCCATCTGGACCACGGCAGCAGGTACCCCTGTCGCTCGCTGCTGCACGTCCAACTGCACAATGATGTAACAGCCCTCACGTGATTTCGCGCCTACAACGAGCCTTTGGCTTTTGGCTGAACGCGTGCCTGTTGATGACATCGTGAACCCAGCAAAGGATAACGAGGCGCGTCTTCCTCCTCAATCTTTGGTTGCCAATTACGATCCCTGGATGCCCCTTGGACTCGGGCTCCGTCTCTTCGTTAGGCGATCCAATGGCTCTGTGATATAGAGCCTCTGGCACGCTTCTCGATCATCATGGAAGACTCGGATTGTGCCAACCCGCAGTTCCTCGCCTGGGTCAAGGAGTGGCTGGACGTCGCCAGAGAACGCAACTCCAAAGGCATCACCGCATACAAAAATGCCTACGACTCTCTCAAAGCATGTCCGATCTCGTTTGAGCATCCCGCATCGCTTCAGCAGCTGAGGGGGTTCGGCCCCAAGCTCTGCGAGCGCCTCGAGGACAAACTCAAGGTCTACTGCCAACAGAATGGGCTGCCAATGCCCCCGCATCCTCGAGTGAGAAAAGCTAATGACAGGGCCATCAATGAGCAAGCCGGCGATGATGCGCAGTCTAGACCCAAGAAAGCAAGGCAGCCCAAGGCATACGTGCCTGCATTTCGATCGGGAGCCTACGCCTTGATAGTAGGCCTCTCCGATCTTCCTGAGGATGCATCGTCCAGCTTGACCAAAGCGGAGCTCATTGAGACTGCCCAGCCGCACTGTGACGCCTCCTTCACGGCGCCGAGTGACCCGACAAAGTTCTACACCGCTTGGAGCTCGATGAAGACGCTGATGCAAAAGGAGCTGGTCTACGAGAGAGGACGGCCTCTGCGCCGATATGCATTGACGGATGAAGGATGGGCCGTCGCAAAGCGGATCAAGGAGACATCTTTATGGCAGGAAGAACATGGCATCAATGAGCGACCGGAACCAAGACCTCGGCCGCAACCGTCAGCTGCAGTGCCAGTGGCAGATGAAGTAGTGATCCTAGATGAAGAAGACGCCCCGCCCATCATCAACGAGACTTCGCTCTATCATAACCTTGTCTCAGACGGCCCCGTTGTACTAGAAGGAGATGATCTGCCGAGCTTCACCCCAATCAGAATTCCACCTGGGTCTTTCACCGTCCAGTTAGTCCTCGACGTTCGAGAGGTCAGAGCGAAAACAGATCGTGACTACATGCAGGAGGAATTGGTCAAGCAGGGGGTCAAGCCGATCATGAGGAGCTTAGAAATTGGCGATGTCCAATGGGTGGCCAAATGCAACGATCCTACGCTCTTGACGAAATACGGCGCCGAAGGAGACGAAATTGTTCTGGACTGGATCGTGGAGAGAAAACGCCTGGATGACCTGATTGGGAGTATCAAAGATGGCCGCTTCCACGAGCAAAAGTTCCGGCTCAACAGATCTGGCGTGAGAAAAGTCATCTATCTCATTGAGGAAATCTCCATGGACACCGCCGCTTATCAGAGATATGAAGAAGCAGTGCAGTCAGCCATTGCGTCGACACAAGTAGTTAACGGCTACTTTGTAAAGCGAACACAGAAGATTGACGACACCATCAAGTATCTGGCGAGGCTGACTGCGATGCTCAAGCGCAGGTATGAAAACAAACACCTGAATGTGATCCCGACCAGGGTCATCACTGCACAGAATTACTCGCGCCTACTTCAGCACCTCCGCGAGAGAGAGCCGTCGGTTGGGTACCACGTTACCTATCCTGCCTTTGCGTCTCTGGCCTCCAAATCAGAGACGATGACGCTCAGAGACGTCTTTCTCAAGATGCTCATGACCACCAAAGGGCTTACGGGAGAGCGTGCGCTCGAGATCCAGCGCAAATGGAACACGCCCTACGAGTTTGTCAAGGCATTCCACGCCTGCGGCACGGGCGAACAAGGCACAAAGCGAAAGAGGGAGCTTGTAGCCAGCGAATTGAGCCACTTGGTTGGTCGAAAAAAGATCACCAAGCAGCTGAGTCACAAAATCGCCGAGGTCTGGGGAGACGCTTAGAGGCCATTGCAAACGTTCACAAACTCGCTTCAAATTGTCTCAACATCTGTATGAAACAAGTCGCATCATGGCTTCGCTCCCTGGCTCTTTGCAACGACACGCTCAACAATCTTTTCGAGAAGAGGGATGGAGGCAGCGGCTCCGTCACCACCCAGGATGCCAGCCAGGGACTTTTCAGCATACTTGGCCATCATGTCCACCTCGATGTTGACCGTGTCTCCCTTGCCCTTCTTGGCCATGACAACCCGCTCCTGGGAGTAGGTAATGAGCATGATTTCCCACCAGCCTTCGGCATCATTGACCTGAGTGACAGTCAAGCTGGTTCCGTCGATGGCGATGAATCCCTTGTACACAATGTAGCGCAGGAACTCGCGCTTCTTGGGCTGGAATCGGAACGTGAGGGCGTTGCCATCTGGCGTCACCGAGAGGATCTCGGCGGTTGTGTCGACGTGGCCCTGGACAAAGTGGCCGCCCATGCGAGTGTCCGCGCGGACAGCCCGCTCCAGGTTGACTCTGCTCGACTCCACCAGGGTGCCGAGGTTGGTGATGCGCAGCGTCTCGGGAGCGACGCCAATGGTGAAGGTGTCGTTGGTGAAAGAAGTGACGGTGAGGCAGCAGCCGTTGACGGCAATGGAGTCGCCCTCGTGGCAGTCTGTGAGGAGATTGGATCCGGGGGGGATGGTGACCGTCATGACGGAGCTGCCGGTGGCGGCATCATTCTCCAGCCGGGAGATGACTTGACACATCATGTTAGTCGCCGTAGGAGAATGCAGTTTATGTACGCACCTCCGATCTCTTCAACGATCCCGGTGAACATTGCGATGCTGTCGTGACGGTGATCAGTGACTGGTTCTATTAGGACTTTGAATTCTATCAAGGCGTCGAGGGTGAGAGTCAATCACAGTCGATGACTCTGCTCGACACCCGTTAAAGGGCCGAAAATGGTTCGATGAGCAAAGTATAGGGGGATTGCCGACTCACTTATACGATTCACGCGAGGGTTCAGTAATCAATCAATTGACTGTTCTTTTCCTCTCTGAAGCTATCAAGATATAAAAAGGTCAGAGATTGGAGTTTACCAGAAGATGAGCTCACCGGCTTTCACAAAAGGACAGAGAATACCGCAAGTCAAGTCTTACCAATCTTTAGTCTCGACAGTCGATTTGATGCCAAAGCACGAGCCCCGCATTCGTGGTGGGCAAAGAAAGGCAAAAAAAGTCCAAGCTTATCGATAGCGGTCCCGCCAAAAATTCTCAAGTTTTCAAGGTTGAATCGAGACCGCGGTGCGACTGGCGCTGAGTTGCTTCTCATGTGAATTATCGACCTGACAAAACCTCTTATTTTCAACCATAACTACTCTCAATTATCGACGACTCAGACTCTCTGTTGCTGCTCATCAAAAGAATACATCTACTACGTCAACTACACAAAAAAAGTCAACATGGCACCTGGTCGTGCCGGTGCCAAGAAAGATGCACCCAATCTCAACAAGCTCATCGCCGACGCAGAGACGCAATATGAAGTCGGCAACCTAGACGAAGCCATTTCTCTGGCATCAAAAGCCCTGGAGCTGACCGGCGAGGGCGGCGACTTTGAGCTCAAAGCCCTCAACCTACTGGGCGTCCTAAGCGTGGAGGACGGCGAAGTCGAGGACGCGCGGGACTACTTCCTGCGCGCCGTCAAGCTGGACGAGGAGGGCACCCTGGACGAGAAGATTGGCGGCGGGCCGGAAAAGTTCCTCTTCCTGGCGCAGCTGAGCGAGGAGGGCGGCCAGGACAGCGTGCAGTGGTTCGAGCGCGGCGCCGCGGCGCTGCGGAAGCAGATCCAGAAGCTCAACGAGGTGGCGAGCCGGACGGCCGAGCAGCAGTCCGCGCTGGACGAGCTGCAGAGCAAGCTGGGCGGCGTGCTGTGCGCCGTGGCGGAGGTGTACATGACGGACCTGTCGTGGGAGGCGGACGCGGAGCAGCGGTGCGAGGCGCTCGTCACGGAGGCGATGCTCATCGCGCCCAACTTTGCCGAGACGTGGCAGACGGTGGCCAACGTGCGGATTTCGCAGCAGCGGCTGGACGAGGCGCGGGCGGCGCTCAAGCGGAGCCTGGAGCTGTGGCAGGACCTGCCCCCCGAGCACCCTTCCGTGCCGGAGTTCCCGACGAGAGTCAGCCTGGCGCGGCTGTTGATGGAGACGGAGATGGAGGAGCAGGCGCTGGGGGTGCTGGAGCGGCTGGTTACGGACGATGATTCCAGCGTCGAGGTGTGGTACCTTGGAGGTTGGTGCTTGTACGTTGCGGGCGAGAAGCTGCGCGAGGCGAAGCCCCAGCAGCAGAACGGCGAGGGAGAGGCTGCCGAGAAGGAGTGGAAGGCCACGTGGGGCTATGCGAGGAAGTGGCTTTCTCAGTCGCTCAAGTTGTATGAGCAGCAGGAGTATGAGGACGAGAGGCTGGGCGAGCATGCGAGGGAGTTGCTGGAGAGCATTAACAAGGAGCTTGGGGAGCCGCCGGAGGGGGAGGATGATGATGAGTGGTCCGGGATTAGCGATGATGAGGATGAGGATGATGAGGAGCATGAACATGGTTCTGATTGCGATCACGATCATGAGATGCATGATTAGAGCTGGATGGGGATCTGATGGCGTTGGATGGCTGCAAAAAAAAGAAGAACTTGGCTTTTTAGACGCGATGTGGATAATGAGATGTTGTTGATGAACAGCTGTGCTTTGACGAATATACTACCTAGAATCCGACAATCTACCTCTTATTCTGTGGTATAAAGCTCTTCTCTTCGGGACAGTACTCCCAACATGTAATTCATAAACGCAGGGAAGAAAGCAGAAAACTCCATATATGTTATATACCAAAAACATGCCATGCGGCCCCCATCTTACACAGCCTCGACCTTGAGCTGCTCAACCCCATCCGCAAGCCCCTCCTCCTCATCCTCCTCCTCGCCCTTACCCGCCAAGCCCCTCTCCCAGAGCTGCCTCCCCGTCAACCTGACCGGCTCCTTGATCCTCGCCTTCTTCATCTCCGCCAGCCGCTCCTCCTCCTCGCGCAGCCTCTTCTCCTCCATCTCCTTCAGGAACCCCTCGCGCCACTTCATAAACGTCTCAGGCGTGACGGGCGTACCGTGGAATTTCTTATTCTCCTCCCGCTCGGCGGCGAGCTGCTCCTCCTCGCGGGCGCGCTCGGCGGCGTCCTTGCGGTCCTGGATGAGCTGCTCGGCGGCTTCTTTCAGGGAGGAGTAGAGGGTGAAGACCATGGCCATGCCGAGGTTCTCGGTGATTGTGTCGGCGAGGTCGGCGAGCAGCTTGTCGCGGTCTTCGCTGACGGAGAAGTGAGGATGGGGCGGGCTGGACGGGGAGGAGAGGATGTCGAGGTGGGGGGCTGCGTCGGGATAGTCGTCTGGGTAGCGGACGGAGAGGAGGAAATGGGGGGGTTCGGGGTTGTCGTCTTCGCCGGGGATGTCGAGGGTGACTTTTATCCTGAATTCGGTTTCGGAGATGTCTGTGTTTTAAGATCCTCGATGCGATTAGCGAAAGTATTCGAGAAGGGGAGGGCGGGAAGAAGAGGGATCATCGTGATGCCCTGTCGTTTCTAGCTTTTCGAGATGCCGGTGGATTGGACAGAGGGGAGGAGAGGAGGATTGTAGCGTACCTGTGATTTCGTCGGGGAAGATGGATTCGAGCACTTCACGCTCTTCGACCTGCTCTTCGCGACCCATTGCGGCGGCTTGGGGGGGGGGGTTTGAGGTTGCGTGCTTCTGGTCTTTTTTGATTTGTATGAGATGATGTTTGATGTCGATGATGGATGGAGCTTTTTTGGCGGTTTAGTTTTAGGTGGGGTTGGGAATGGAAAGGCTGTACATACGAGTATGGCGGGGTTCGTGGGGACTTTTTCCGCTGACAAGGCGGAACTGATGATTCAAGATACTACAATTGCGATCAGTTGCACTGCTGAGCGACATTACTATCTTGGTCATCGAGTAACTGAATGGACCCCAATCTTTGGAATATCATCATGAACATCACTATCCAGACGAGCCAGGGTATATGCGCATCGATCCGTCAGGCATGAAATGGCCATTATGCATTCGATAGCACACGAATGCATTGCTATGAATCCAATGCAGCGTCGCGTCGTTTGATTTACACAGCACAAAATGGCATCGATCATCTTCTTCAGCACCGATTCTCATGTCTACTGTAGAAGCGAGAAGGATCGGCACCTCGCGTCGTTATCGAATGACAGGGGGGCTGCGGGATGCTCGGTGAGAAAGAAAGAAAGTTGACAGGCCGGCAATAATAAGGGGGGGAGCCAGGCCAGTGGGCATAGTATCGTGTTTTTCGTCATAGCAACATCGTCGAGCCCAGACATCACGGAAGATGTCCCTTTTTTTTTGCCCTCTCTTCTGTATCGAATAGCAAGGTAATGTGGTTATCGCAGGTGGCTCAATGGCATCGCCAGCTCAGCTTTGTGTTCGCCCTGCTTCCGAGACACCAAAGACGGTTGACACAAAGATAAAGGGAGGCTCGGATACATAACTGTCAACCGTCATCCGCCATGTCGCCGCAAAGAAAGTTGTCGTCGTCCAGGTCTCCGATGGCGACATCCGGACTGCTGTCGGATTCATTATCTACATGGTGAGTGAGTGGTGACGCTTCTTGTCTTGTGCGACAGAAATGCCACGTCGCGTTGAGGGCTATATATAGGCTGCTCATGTGCTTTGCATTTGTCTGAGACAGGCGTCGTTCAGTCTGGGTGGCCGTGACCGCTTCTCTGCGTCAAGCCGACAAGCTCCGATTGCAGATTGCGAGGGAATTCCATCGATTGGCTTCTTTCTGCTGTTGTCATTCATCGCTAAGCTGAATATTTCATGTTACGGTCCTTCATAGCTTGACGTCCAGTCGGACAGCAGCTGGCAGAAGCTGGGCATGGTGTTTCTTTGTTGCTTGACCACCAAGGCAAGCCATCACCCAATCATGACGCAGCCCCTTGGTTCTTCCAAGTCAGGTCATGTCATCCGCGACACCATCAGTTCAAGCCATCAGGAGAGGCCAGAAGTTGTCTTTTGGAGAGTGGCTGAAGGGATGACAGCGGATGGCACTAGTAGTTGATTCCATCGTGCACCATCATGAAAATAAAGCACCCTTAAATTGGATTGGCAGTGTGAAACAGCCGTTGACAGCCCAGTACGGACACTGTCTACGTGTCGTCGCACCGTACATGTACTAAGTATTATATTTGAAGACACAGCTCCCAACCAAAAAGGCACAAGTAAGCAAGCAAGCAATCCACCCAAATCGAGATGGGCAGCACCGTTGCGTGAGAACAGGGTCTCTGCAATTACGGAACAGTCCTCCGTAATATTACTACGACGAAGCCGTCAAAATCTGAAATCTGCACCAGTGCGAGTTTCGTAGCAGCATTAGGGAGAATGTCGTACCGCCGCACGACAGTATTTGTGCGCTGTGCTCTCGATCCAGGGCTGGGTGCTTTATCCGATGCCGTCGCATCTCACGACGATGAAAGACATACAGAGGCCACAGCAGACCGCCAGCGCGTGTGCGCATGTTGCAGCTGCAAGCCCTCGCAATTCCCATGTGATTTGCTTACCGTCTGAAGAAAACGTCTCCGGCAAGCTCTGCTCGAGACGGTACCGATCCATCCCGTCTCAGCATTGGCTGCAAAGTCCGGTGTGTGCTGCCCTCCCTCCCCTGTCGCTCTGCAGTACAGTACCTCGACAGGCACCGGACCTGCTTTTAGGTACCTCAGTATCCCTGACGCTTCTCTCAGAAACGAATGGAATCCCAGCAAAGAGGAACCGGCGTGTAAAACGAGGACGAGAAAGAAAAAGAAGCAAGGCCCTGGCCGTCCAATCTGCTGGCCCTGCTGGACGTGCCTTGATTATGCAAGCCCGGATGCGAGATAGTATCCCTGCAATGCGGCGCTGATGCAACGCTGCAGCCAGCAGGGGCCGCCTAGTGGCTCCTTCAGGGCTCGCAGCGCTTGGCTTTAGTGGCTGGAGCGGCCTCTTGTGGTGGCCCGGCCGCCCACTGTGGGCTCTGGACACAGCGCCATAGGCCCCGCAGCCCGCGAGGATTGAGGTCGGGTCCATGCTTGTTCCAAGGCATGCAGCTCGTATGGGGGGGTCCCTGTGGTTGAGCTTTGCAGCCTCGCGCAATCGCACGATTTCGAGCTCCTCCATGGCGTCCAGCGCGTCCGACGTGTGCCTGTCTTGGCTACCTACTTGGTATCTTTTGCAGCTGCGGCCTGCTTCCGGTCGCCCTTGTACCGCGCCTCTGTACCTTAGACAAGACAAGCTGTACTTGTGCCTCCGAGCGTTCAACTGCCAGGTGACACCTGAGTCTAGTACCACCCGTCTTTGTGCTTATCTTTGCTGCTTGCAGAGCTGCCGCAAAAGAGAAAGAAGAAAAGGAAAAAAAAAATCAGACCAAACCAGAGTCCCCACCGGCCAGAGGCTCACCGGCCACATTTAATTTCGCACAAGCTCAACACTAGCAGCCTTGGACCTCTTTCGCACCTCGATACTAACTCATACTGTCCTCGCCGGTTCTTCCATCCCGGGCTGTGGCGACCCTTCGAGCTTGCTCCCGTCGTCATCGTCGCTCCCGTCTTGACCTTTGTCACCTTTGTTTCTCCGTCATTGCTTCGATCCACCCCTCGTCATCTCTCCTTCACCTCCATCCTCTACTCCCTTTCAGACCGCGCCGACGAACCTCATCTACATCTCCAATCTCTACCAATCGCGACCATGGGTAGCTACACGTTCAAGTGGTGAGTTTTGGCCATCGAAGCTCTTGCGCCGCAAAAGGCCAAACCCCCAGTCGAAAAAAATACCGGTGATCGCGCCCGCCACGAGCTTTGCGAGACCACGAGGACACAAGAGATCTCCACCGGGCTTCGCGCGGGAAACGAAAAAAGAAAAGAAAAGAAAAGAAAAAGAAAAGAAAACTGTGACGAGCGCTGGGAAAACACATTAGCCCAAGGTACGGACGGAAGCTGACGTTTGGGGGTCTTTTTTCTCTCTAGGGAGCATCCCGCCGAAGAAGTGTTCGTCACGGGCACCTTCGACAACTGGACAAAGAGCGAGCAGCTGGTCAAGGTCGGCGACGTCTTCCAAAAGACGGTGCCGCTCAAGGATGCCACGCAGAAGATATACTTCAAGGTAGGTCGAGAGCTTGTTATCGCGCTGCAGCCGTCCTGCATCCTCCTCTGCCGTTGCCATTTATTCGGTCGTTTGCTGTGCGAATCTCCCCCTCCACTCCCTTGACGCACGCCAATGGCCCTCATCGCCTGCTGTTGAATATGCGACCGTCGAGCGTATCTCTGCTTCAGCTTCAATGCGCCGTCCAGCCCATCATTTGCTTCGATCCACTGGAGGCCAGTGCCTCTTCCCATGTCACGGTTCACCATGCAGCAGAGCATGAGGCGCCCGCCCAATCACGCTGCGTCATCTCGTCTTCGGTCGCAATCCTGCGAGATGCAACTCCATCCATCCATTGCGCAAAACCGTCCGAGGCGGATCGGCGAGGCAGAGCTCGGCTGAGTCAGATCTGCGTCCACGTCCTTCCATGGGCCGACAGACGGGCATCCAACTCGTCGCCGGACTGGCTCTGCTTTGCGTCGTCGCCGCTTGCGCAAACCTGTCAAACAAAACCCCCACGGCGCTTCCTGCTATCGTCTGGACCGGGGGCTGTGACGCAACGCAGCGCGACGCATCGCACCGGCTGGCCGCGGGGTTGGAATCTTGGTGCTGATAGCAGCCAGCGCTGGTCATCCGACTCACCACACCTCAGCCTTTTCCCCCCCTTCGACTGCTAGCGCATCGCAACCCCAACTCCCCGATTGCGACCGCCACGGCTTGGTGTAGCGGTGAGAACCGAGGGAAAGCTTGCGCCGCGGCCGCCAGACACTGTTGATCTGCCTGGGCTTCGGCCTCGCGCTGCCAACGTCCGCCGCTGGGCCAAGGGGTCTTAATCTACTTAATTCGACCTACCCGATTCATCTCGACCAAGATTCCCACTTAATTGGGGGATTCGGCCATGGCCCCTTGTCCGCGAGCCAGACCAGCCCCCGCACCGGCCTGGCCAACCCCCTTCCAAGGCGGTTGTCGTGCATATATCACGTCACACGCACCTGGATAGTGGATTCAGCCTGTTACGCACTGCATCATAGTACATATATATAGCGATCCTGTCCGGCGAGGGGGCGCTTGTTTGTTTTATCTGACAAGAACTGTTTTGCTGACTTTTGTCCTTCTCTGTTTCGCTGCATTTAGTACGTCGTCGACGGAAACTGGACGGTAAACGAATCCGCCCCCAAGGAGGCCGACCACGAGGGCAACATCAACAACTTCATCACGCCCGAGGACATCCTTCAGGCCGACCCCGCAGCTGCCTTGATCAACACCGTTACTCCTCAGTCCACCACCGCCGCAATGGCCTCTGAACAGCCCATTGACAAGCCCGAGGGCGCCGCCACCCCTTCTGACGTTCCCGGCGGCTTCCCCGTCACCCCCAGCACCGAGCTGGACAAGCCCGTCAGCGTCAATCCTCTGCCCGCTGCTGCCGGTGCCGTCAACCCCGTCAAGCTCGAGCCTGGCGAGAAGGTCCCCGACGTCGGCATCGAGAGCACCAACGAGCACGTCAAGCTGGACAAGGAGTCTTACGAGAAGAGCGACGCCCTTCCCGGCGTTGACGTCGCCAGCCTGCCCCCCATCACCAGCAACCTGATTCCCGAATCCAGCCTTCCCGTCACTGCCGCCGGGGACGTCAACATCAACACTGTCGGCTCCGGCGCCACAACCCTCGGCCTCGCCGCCCAGGTCCCGCTCGAGGCCAAGATTCCCGATGCCACCAAGGTTCCCGAAGTCGTCAAGGAGAGCCAAGAAAAGGCCCACGCCGAGCCCGAGGCCTCGGCTGTCCCCGAAGAAGTCGCGGACAAGGCCAAGGTCGAGGAGGAGCTCAAGGAAAAGGTCACCGAAGCCCCCGCCACCTCGGAGGGCATCGCCGGCGTCGGCACTGAGAAGTCGGAGTCGGACCCCGCCAGCACCATTGCTGCCGCTGCTGCCACGACCGGCGCCGCCGTCGTTGCTGCCGTCGTCGCCGCCAAGGACAACCTTGTCGAGACCGCCGCGCCCGTCGCCAACGATGCTGCTGCGGCTGCTGCTGAAGCCGCCAGGCAGAACCTTCCCGACTCCGTCAAGGAGAAGCTGCCCGAGCCTGTCCAGGGGGTCCTGGCTCAGCAGGAGACCGCCGCTAAGGAGGAGACTCGGGAGGAGGTTTCTCCCGAAGTCCCCGCCGAGGTCAAGGAGTCCATCACCGAGGCCGGCAAGAGCCCCGAGGCTGCCGCCAACACTGTCGCCGTCGAGGAGAAGAAGGAGGTCGAGGCTGAACTGCTGAAGGAGGTCAAGCCCGTCCCGCCTGTCGACGAGACCAAGACCGAAGAGGCCAAGACCGAAGAGGCCAAGACCGAAGAGGCCAAGACCGAAGAGGCCAAGCCCGTCGAGGAGGCCAAGCCTGTTGCGGAGGTGCCTGTCACCTCGGCCACCATTACCGATGTCCAGGCAATCGATAGCCCTGTGACCGAGGTCAGCAACGTCCAGGTCACCAAGACCGAGGTTCCCGTCGAGGAGCTCGCCAAGGACATCCCCGCCATCGAGCCTCCCAAGGCCTCCGAGGTGCCCAAAATTGAAGAGCCCCCGACCGAGGTGGCCAAGGTCGAGGCCCCCGCCGCCGAGGTGCCTGCTCCTGCTCCCATCGACACGACGGTCGCTTCGGAAGCCCCCAAGACCGACGGTCCTGCCGTTGACACCCCCGTGACCGAGACCGACAAGACCGAGGTGCCCCCTACCGAGGCGGCCGCGGAGCCCGCCAAGGCCGACGCTGCCAATGGCGCCAATGGCGCTCACTCCGACAAGGGGTCTGAGAAGAAAAAGAATCGATTCAGCGCCTTCTTCAGCCGATTCACGCACAGGCACAAGAACTAGGCGTCGCGGTGGTGACAGGATAGAGCGTCATCGTGTCGAAAAAAAAAACGCCTGGTTTACGTTCAGCAGAGTGTCGGTTTTTCTCTTGGGCTGCTGGAGTGGCTTTGTTTATATGTCTATGATTCCCCCACTTTCGCAGAGAAGTGTGACTTGGGTCGAACAAACGTCGGTTACCTGGATCACCATTTCATATACCTAAATTCATTCCGTTTTTACTTGGTTTCTCATCTGGCTGTCTCGGCTTTCTTCCTCGGTCATTCTTGTCTTGAAATGTGCCCCTGGCTTCTTCACCTGAGCTTTGTTACGTTCTATTGGGTCTGCTGCATGTGTGGTATTTGTCTTTGCAAGTGTCTCTTGTGTCGTTTCCTTGAGAGGCGATGGGTCCTGCTGAACATCTGCGGCACGACGTTTTGGCGTGGTACTTCCCCAGTCTGTTGTTTATGCGGCACGCAATGATGTCTTCCATGTAGCTACAGTTTGCCTACCCAATAATTGTCATTATCTAGTAATCTATTTTCTTATACCACTGAAGCCTCTCTTTGCATCTGCTCTTAGATTGAAAATGCTGGCAGCCGGTCTAGTCAAGATCGTGGAGGTGTAGGAACCCGGCTTCATTCTGCGGGGATCGCTTGGGTGCATCACTGCGTCTTACTGTGACTCACTGGCCGGGGCATTGCCCATGTCTACAGTACGAAGCGCCCATGCAAGGCTATCAGCAACACGATAACAGAGGTCTGCAGTGTTGAGTTGAATTCCAACTGCTTCTAATGTATCCAGTACCTTGTCCAGTGAATTGCTAAGGCAAGGTAGGTATGTTACGAGCAGCTCTCGATTTGACAGCATCATCTTGACAGTCTGCAACTCTCAGCAGTCACATGCAGCATCACGTGCACCCAGAGCTTGTTCCTGTCCGGCGTCATTGGCACCTCTAGACGACTCCCGTGCCTTTTGCCCCGCCGCTGACTCGCCCATTTCCAGTTCGTCCCGCTAGCAGCATCTTCGACGTCCTTGTACTTCCTGCATCCTCCAACTGCCGGGGCCAGCCGGGTCCCTCTTGGAGAAGCTTCCATCAGCCCTTCCTCTCTTCTTCCTCTTCTTTCCTTCTTTGCTCCATCGCCTTTCTTTGGTTTCTCTTCATTGTTCCATCGTATCCTTCGGACTTCGGACTCCCTCGCCCCACGATTGCCAAGCCGTGACGGCAAGACGGAGTGCGACTGACGTGCCGTTCGTGGGCATGCTGGACTTTGCGCCACCCGCTTCCGACAACGTGGGCGGCTGAGCAGTCCACCAGCGTCCCCCCTCCCAAACGAACAACAGTCCATCGGCCGCCATCTCGGGCTTCGCATCATGAACCCTTCGAACCCGAGCGCGGGCAAGGCCCTCCAGATCCAGTCGAGCTACCCCGTGCCCGCCCAGCCGGCCGCGGCGCCACCGGGCTTCGAGGCGGCTCGCCGCGCAAACCCGGCACCCGCAGCCTCGCTGCCGCAGCCGACGCCCCGAAAGGGACAGGGCTCGCGGAGGCAGCATCGGACGCAGCGCCGGCCCAGCATGAACGAGAGGCTGGTCGACGAGTACGACGCCATGGCGGAGATGAGGGCGCTGAGGAACCCGACGAGTCGGCGTGGGCAGACGTCCATTACGCATCTGCTGAATTACTCAGCGCCGCTGCACCACCACGACGCCGGCCATCATCACCATCACCACTCGAACCCCAGGTCCTATCGGCGAAATCCAACCTGGGGCCCCGGCTCGGGATATCACGCTGTCGACAAGTCCCGATACGTCCACGCCAACTATCGCTTCGTCGTCTCTCCCGACGGAGACTACTCCAAGCAAGGTGCGGACGCCGATCTCTTCCTCGACTGGTCCAATGTCATGCAGGTCATTGCGTCGTCGGAATCGCAGGCTTCGTCGTGCCCAATATGCTTGTCGGAGCCAGTTGCCCCCCGGATGGCAAAGTGCGGACACATCTTCTGCCTTACATGCTTGCTTCGCTTCATGAACTCGGCGCTGAGCGAGGACGAGGCGAAGCCGGGCAAGGCCGCCAAGTGGAGGAAGTGCCCCATCTGCGAAGACAACATCCATCTCCCCGACGTGCGGCCGGTGCGCTTCTATGCTGGTCAGGAGAGCCCTCTGCCCCGGGTTGGGGATGACGTTGTCCTGAGGCTCATGGCGCGGAACGCAGGCTCGACTCTTGCGCTTCCCCGCGCCAGCGAAGCCGAGGTCCTCAACTCGGGTGACAGCGTCCCCTGGCATTTTGCTGCCAACGTTTTAGACTACGCTCGTGTCATGAAGGGCACGGGAGAGTACATGGCTGGTCAGTTTGACGAGGAGATCCAGACGATGCTACAGCAGGCCGCGGAAGACGAAGCCTTGTTCGGGCAGGATCGCGAGTGGACGCAAAAGGCCGTCAATGCAGTCAATGCCGCCAAGGAAAAGCTTGCTGCCCTTGGCGGCGCCGATGAAGCCGGCATAAGCTCATTACAAGGCTCGGCGAAGCAGTCGTCCGAGTCCGACTTTTACTTCTACAGCGCTTTGCCTCACTTGTATCTTTCGCCCCTGGACATTCGGATTCTAAAGACGCAGTTCGGATCCTTCTCAGCCTTTCCCTCCACTTTGCTTCCCCGAGTCGAGCACATCTCCACCGGCCACGTCGTGGACGACATCCTGCGGAAGCGGGCAAAGTACCTGGGCCACCTTCCCCATGGTTGTGTTATCAGTTTCCTGGAGTGCGACTGGACAGACATTGTCCCCGCTGAGACGCTGGAGACGTTTGCTGCAGACATCGAGCGGAGACGGAGTCGCAATCGTGATAAGGCTGCGCAGGAAGAGCGAGAGCGCCTCCAGTCCGAAAGGATAGAAGCGGCTGCCCTGCGGAACCTGACGGGATCCCGCCGGCCTCATTCTCCGCCCATCCAGGGCGATTCGCCCCCTTTCGTGGACATGTCAGATTTCCAGCCCCTGGCGGCGCCGTCGGGCACGACACCTCCGGAGGCACGGTTGGGATTCTCCACGCTGGCCTCCATGTCAACGAGTCCCTCCACCCAAAGGACTGTCTGGGGCACGCCAGCCGTCTCAACGGCTCCTGAAATGGAAGATGTCCCAGCCCCCAGCAATGCTGATGACGGGTGGCTCAAGGATGAAGATCTCTTCATGAGCCCCAGCGAGCTCGCCAGGCAAATGGAAGCATTGAATACGCTAGAGAAGGACGAGAACGGGCAGAGCAGCAGCGCTCGTGGTGGTGGAGGCGGCGGTGGAGGCGGCGGCAAGAAGAAGAAGAAGCAGAAGATTACACTCATGAGCACTGGTGGGCGGCGTGGCATGTAGAGGGGGAACTCGAAAAGATTTCCAAGGTAGATGATGATGTGTGTGGTCCTTGTCCTACGGAGCTTATATGTTTAATCCGTGCTTGAATTGTTCTTTGGGCTGCGCAAGGCGGCTCATCTCATATATATATATATATACTCATAGCCAAGAATGGCATCGCGATGGAGGGCGGTAGCAGCTCCCAGGTTTCTTCCTCAGACATGCTGCCGGACTGCAAAGCGCGACACAAGCGCTGCTTTTTCCATGATACATATCCTATCGAGCAAGCTATTAATTATCATGATGCGAATTCAATTTTGAAGGGGGTTTGAGATCACCTCTGGGAATGACTGCGGACGACGCTGATGGATTTCTATTCGGAGAGTCGAATCGCTAGCACTGGAGTTACAGCGGCTCAAGGCCTAAAGCTGGAGTGCTAGCGGGGGCCACTTGGTGTGGGGTGATTAGCTCACTTTGTCTTTATCGGACTCCAATCGATAGCCTGAAATTTTTTCCACTACCGCTGTTATCGCTCAAGCTTCTCCAATCGAGAAAAAAAAAAGTCATTTGGAGGAGGATAACGTCCACCTTGCTACGAGTTTCTACCAGAAAAGAAGAGTATGGCGGCAAACACATCGCCATCTCTGACGAACTCGTCGCACACAATGACCGCACAACCGCTCGTGTCGGTGCCCCCGATCTCCTCAAACGCCAATGGCGCGAACAACAACAAGGCGCTGCTGAGCCTGCTCGAAAGCCTGCGTCCCGAGACGAGGCACGTCTTCCTGCAGCCGGACGACTCCCTCCCCACGAGCTCGCTCAACGTGGTGAAGGAAACGCTGGAGGGCTTCGCAGCGGAGGTTGGCGAGGAGCAGGAGGCGAGGCTGAAGGAGAGCCGGAAGCGCAAGAGGGAAGGCGGCGGAGGGAGGAGGGATGAGATTGAGGTGTTGAAGCTGAGGAAGGTGTATGTGGACGGCTTTGAGACGGAACAAGTGTGGCAGCAGGCGAGGAGGATCATTGCGAGCGTCTTGAAGTTTTCGGGGGGCGTGTTGGATGAGTTGGAGGAGAAGGGGGAGGTTGTTGCTGGGGAGAAGGGAGATGGCCTTGATGATGGTGAGAAGGTTGAGGGCGAGGATGAAGACGATGTAGAGGATGACGAGGATGAAGATGAGCTTGATGCCGAGTTGGATGAGGACGAGTTGGAGGATGGCGACCTGGAAGGCGAAGATGAAGAAGACATTGACGCACTTGAGAATGGCCTCGAAGAGGAACTTGATGGACTCGACGAGGACGAAGACGAGGAAGAGGATGAAGAGGAAGAGGAGCAAGACGGCCAAGAATACGTCGAAGACCCCGACGGCCTCAACGACGGCTTCTTCAACATTGACGAGTTCAACCGGCAATCGCAGTACTTTGAAGAGCAAGACGCAAGAGGCGACCCCAACACCGACCGAGCCAGCGACGACGAAGAGATAGACTGGGACGCAGACCCCATGACTCAATCCAACGCCGGCTCCAAAAAGGCCGGCCGCAATGGCAAGCCGCAAGACGACGAAGACCAGCTACAAGATGAAGATGAGGACGACGAAGAGGAGGATGGCCCAACATTCGGCGACATGGCTCTTGACGCGCCGGAGGGCGCGAGCGACGATGAGTTTGACGACGACGAGGCCGCGGACGACGAAGGCCTGGACCTCAACGCAAACGGCATCTACTACAAGGACTTCTTTGCGCCGCCGCCCCGCAAGAGCAAAGGCGGCAAGCCCAAGAAGAGCGTCCGCTTCCAGCCCGAGCAGCCCGCCCAAGAGGACGTCGACCGGGCCATGGCGGATGTGCGCCGAGACCTCTTCGACGACGAGTCGGAGAATGACGACTCTGAAGATGCGCTGTCCGACGTGTCGGCCGGCGACCCCAAGTCCCGACGCTCAGCTCACGAGCGAAGACAGGCCAAGCTGGCCGAGGAGATTCGCAAGCTGGAAGCCGCGTCTGTGGCGAAGCGCGAATGGACGCTCTCCGGAGAAGCCGCCGCCGCCGATCGCCCCCTCAACTCTCTCCTGGAGGAGGACCTCGACTTTGAGCACGTCGGCAAGCCGGTGCCCGTCATCACGCCCGAGGTGACGGAGGGCATCGAGGACATGATCAAGCGGCGCATCCTCGCGCAGGAGTTTGACGAGGTGCTCCGGCGGCGGCCGGACGCGGAGGCGGTGCCGAGCGGGACGCGCCGCGGCATGGTCGAGCTGGACGACAGCAAGCCGAGCAAGGGCCTGGCGGAGGTGTACGAGGAGGAGCACGTCAAGAACGCCAACCCAGACGCGTACGTCAGCCAGTCGGACGAGAAGCTGCAGCGCGAGGAGCGCGAGATCGAGGCCCTGTGGAAGGACGTCTCGGCGCGGCTCGACGCCCTCAGCAGCTGGAACTACCGGCCCAAGCCCGCGGCGCCGAGCGTCTCCGTCGTGGCGGACGTGGCCGCCGTCGCCATGGAGGACGCCCAGCCGACGACGGCGTCGGCCATTTCCGGCGAGCAGAGCCGCATGGCGCCCCAGGAGGTGTACAAGGCGGGCGCGGACAGCGCCGCTCCCGGGGAGATTGTCACGAGCGCGGGTCTGCCCGTCGCGAGGCAGGAGATGTCGCGCGAGGACAAGGTGCGCAGGCGGCGTCGCGCAAAGGAGCGCATGCGCAAGGCTGGCGCGGATGGTGCTGGTGCTGCTTCTGGTGGTGCTGGTGGTGGTAGCGGTGGTGCGAAGAAGACGCTTTCGAACAAGGCCAAGATGCAGCGCGACACGATTGCCGAGCTGAAGAAGGGAGGCGTCAAGGTGATTAACCGCAAGGGCGAAATCACCGACGTCGAGGGCAAGAAGACCAAGGTTGCGGCCAAGATTGTTTCCGGGGGGAGCTTCAAGCTATAAAGCTTGGGGGGGGATTAACGGCTTGATGGAAGAGGCTATGGGGAGGTTGAAGATGGGGTGCTTTGAGTGTGTTGTATATATTGCGGGATGCATTTGTCTCCTTTTCCCGTTTCTCGTTTTTCGTTTTTTTTTTTGGGGGGGGGGGGGGCTTCGTGTGGACTGTTGTAATCAATGGGTTGATTTGGCATGATGTAAAAAGTTCAAAGATGGGAAAGAGCATGCATTTCATAGAAGGGAAAAAGCCCATTATTCCAATTCCATGCGTTATAATTTCATCATGAACTATCAAACCCGCAGGCAATCCACATAGGCCTTTCTTGCGCAGCAACCGCAAAGGGTATTTTGTTTGTTTGTTTGTTTGGTTTCTCGAGCTATTCTCATAGCAGCAAGCTTTCTTTGCTTTCCCCCCTTAGTCCTCCAGACGCCCTAAACTCCTCTCCTTTCTTCCCCATCAGAAAGGGGAATCCTTGATGGTACAGCGTATTATTACGAGTCCCATCTTTGAGTTATTCCAACCAGCAGAGTTAAATATCAGCGGGGTCGACGGAATCATTTCTCCTCCTCGACCTTGGTCCTCTTCGTGTCAAGCTCGGTAGACTCGTCGTCGGCCTTGCGCTTACCATTGCCGTTGGCGGCTTCGGCGTCTTCGACCTTGGCCTTCTTCTTGCGCACGAGGCCCGTCAGGTCCACGGCGTTCTTGGTGGCCTCCTCGACGCGCGCCTGCACGTCGGCGGCGGATTGGCCGAATGCAGCGCCGAGGATGCCGCCCAGGGGGTTGGCGCCATCGCCGAGGAGGTCGTTTGTGCTGAGAGGGTCCTTGCGAAGGTCGACGAGCTGCGGCTTGTTTAGTAACGGACGATAGGCCAAAGAATGGATGTGTCAAGGCTGCGTGTTACGACGCTCCGGCAAGTTCACATACCCTTTGCTCCAAGTCTACTATGACTTCCTTCATCTCCTCAACAGCCTTGCGCGACAGCTCGTTATCCTCTGGCGACGCGGAGCTGGCGATTTCGACCTCGATGGCCTGCATCTTGAGCTTGAAGCTCTTGATGGCGAGCTCCATCTCCTTGATGGCCTCGTCGCGCAGGCCCTGGTCAATCTCTTCGCGCTTGGTGTTCTTGCCCTCGTCGTCGGCAACGGTGAGGGAAGCAAACTCGAGAGCAAGGGACAGCTTGTAGTGCGCCTCGGCAATGATTTCGGATTCCTCGGGGTACAGCTCCATCTTGTAGTTGAGAGATGTGCGGCCATCCTCAATGGCGTTGGGGTATCTGCGCACAAGGTCAAATCAGCGTGTCTCGTCTCGATTTGGAAGGGAGCTGAAGGATCTGGGGCATACCGCTCGTTCTCAAGAGAAATCTCAGCAAGACAGTCGTGGGTCTCGGCGAGGCGCTCTTTGATGTGTCTGACGGCCGGGGAGTCTTCCTTGGCGACTTCCTTGCCCTTGCCCTTGTCGCCGTCGCTCTGCGCTTCCTCCTCTTGCAGCTTCTCCAGCTGCTTAAGATAGCAGACGCGAGCGAGGTCGAGAATCTCAAAGGCAGTGGCAAGATCGTCGTCTTCTTCCTCGTCCTCGTCTCCCTCCTGGGCCTAATGGTTCAACGATGGGTAATTAGACAGCGAACGCAAGCTTGGTCAAGCTGGCATATTACCCACCTCGTCTTCGTCAGACTCGTCAAAGTTCTCATCGCCCGTGAACTGGAAAAAGACCTTTTTTTGCTCGGCAACGTCGGTCTTGTCCTCGCTCTTCTTCTCCTTGCCTTCCGCGCTCGTAGCCTCGCCCTCCTGTGTTGCTTTTTCCTCCTTGGCGGCCTTCTTCGAGGAGGAACCGTTCGCTTTGGGCTTCTTCTCGACGGGCGCAGAGCCGCCGAGGACGTCGCTCTTGCTCTGGCCGACCTTGAACAAGCTGCGGCCGTAGTGGAAGAGGATCTCGGCGTTCTCTGGGGCGGTCTCGCCGTTGATTTCGGCTTGCAGGATGCTCGCGCGGGAGAAGATGTCGGCGGCGGCCTCGAACTTTTTCTGCGCGTAGAGCCTGGTGCCCTTTGCGCTCAGGTCGGCCAGGGTGACCTTTTTGGACTTGATGTCATCGTCGACCCCGTCGTCGACTTCGAGCACTAGCGCTGCTTCTGCTTCTTCTTCATCTGCGTTTGCCTCTGCCTCTTCAACGGTTACGTCTTCAATGGGTTCGTCGGCAGCCGGCGCTTCAACAGCAGGTGCAGTCTCCTCCTCGACTGGTCGCGTCTCGGCGATGGGTTCTGCCATTGCGAAGAGCTGCAGGCGACACGCGATAGGTGATGAGCGTGTGCTGACAGCGCGCAGAGGATGTTATAGAGGAGCGAATACGAGTGCGATTCGTCCAATGGCTGATCGCGAAGCTCACCAGAGATGAATTGATGATGCAAGACTCGGGGAAGGGAAATGGACACGATGGAATGGCAAATGCAGAGGCGAGGGAGAAGCAGCTCGTGAGAGCACAAACAGCTGATCTTTAGCAGCTCTGGAAGGCTTGCTGCAGCCGTGACGTGCGTCTCTGCGTTGGCGCGTCTGATTGGCTGAGCGGAGCTGGTGGCGGGGCGGCACTTGACACGCTGTGGCGGTGTGGGGCTTAGCCTGCTTAATTATGTAATGAAGTCAGCTGCGAGCCATTCCGCTCACCTACCATGCCTACCCTACATTTTCGAGGAGGATTGTCGAAATTACGGTTCTGGCCGTTGGTCACCGCTGATTTCTGAATTCAGATGAACTAGGATGAGAGCTCTGTCACTTGACTTTGGGTAATGCTTGTAGAGCTGTCGCCACTTGCTAAAAGGCTCCCTCTGTCGCTGAGTTCAGCAAGCCTAGTCCGACCCAACTAGCTGAAACAGCCATGGCCATTCACCGAGCCGCAGGACCAAGCCGAGCAGCTTCACCATCAACGTCGAGATGCAGGTTTGATGTCCTTCTAGCTCTGCGCCACCTCCGCTTCCATTGGTGTTCTTTGTTTCTTTGGCTCAAGTACGATCCGTCATCACCAGACATACAGCCGGCTTTGAACGAGAGTAATCGCCCGGAGATAAGTGTGTGTGAGCCCGTCATCTCACCTATGGTAGATCTGAATGATCGCATCACTGGAGACTCGAATACTGGTGTATCAAGACCTTTCTGTAGTAGCATACCCTCGTCAACAACCATCCCCACATCTCAAAGCAGCAACTTTCGATAATGCCGTCTACTGAGGTAACAATGGACTATCGCCAATGCCCTCATCACCTGCGCTGCTATGCTCTGGTCCGATTCGTCAGTCCAACCCCTGAAGCTCACCCATTCTACAATAGGAACGTTACGGGCAAATGTGTTGGCTCGCCATCCCTGCTATAGACATTGAGCGGGCCAAGGCGTTTACTCCCGGATCTTTCCCTGGGACATCAGCCCCATCGGCGTCCCTCACAAGCGACCCGGCGTCAAAGAGCTGTACTGTTTCAGCTGCGGCGATACGTTGCATGGCGCATTTTACGTGATGGGGGATGAATTCCACGTCATCAACCACTCGATAGATTTTCAGGATGACCTGTCTGTCCATCCGAGCTTCAACGTGAGGAGCTGCAGAGAGACTCTCGAACTAGTTGAAAAACTCGGCGGCAAAACGCAACTGTACGTTGATTTCCCTTTCGTTGATTCTTCAAGAAGGAGGAATAAGGGTGGCCGAGGAGAAAGAGAATGTTTGACAAGCTGATAGCTGTTTAGTCACAGATCTGAGCTTGGCGGTGACATGGGCCATTATGCCCGCTTCATCGACACCGAGGACAAGATGATTGGCATCTGGTCCAAAATCTGACCTGACTCATAATGGCTGCACTTCTTGCAGCCAAGATTCTGTCTACCTAGTGACTGGAAGTTGTTGCTATTCTTAACCTACTTGTATATATGGCTGAGCAAAGTAATTCTCTTGATAAGACACGGCATGAGATCGATTTCGCCATGTTGACTCATTCTGATTCGAGGCATATTCGTTGATGTCGTCGTATTATGGTTATTTTCCCGTGGCGGAATTTAGAAGCAGCATGTTGAACTGTCAGTCCACTTGACCATGTTTCTCTTTCTCTTGCACCAGGCCTGGGCATCTTGGGCCAGCTGGAGCAGGGGTGGTCACAATGATTGGAGGCAGATCTCATCTCAAGGTCGTCGACGGCCGCTTTCATGGAATGAATTCTCCAGCCCTGGCATTCGTCCCATGTTGTTACTGAGAAGGATCTTCATTTCACCGGTGCTAGAGGCTGCCGTTAAGTCATCAAACTCATCGTGAGGGATCCGTATAGCGAAAGTTTCGATGTCGTCGATCCCGGTATTACATGTGATACAAGTGCCTGCTCACTTGAGTGTCCTCTTCTCGACAGCGCAAAATTCAAGAACAGTCACGGTAACTGATGCTTACACATGTCTGTATATGCGCAAGATCGCGGCCCCTAGCCATCTGGTGTTGAAGTGGAGGATCATTCAATGACACATGTGCATGTCCGGAGCAGCTCATACATAGATAGTACGCACACTCGCCGCTGACAAAGCCACAGGACGTCTATTACATTTGATAATGATGGGATGAAAGCCCCCCCTGCTCATTGGACACCCATCCTGCCCTGGAGCCTCTCGGAGATATTTCGTGCAATCAGATCTCCCAGGGTGTTGTCTGTGTCGAAACAACGGTGGTTGCCTATTCGTGGAATTACATCCTCACTTTGGGCGGTGCTTTTGCTCGCCAAAACCTACCAGAGATAACAAAGCACGTCGTTACCAACGGCTCAACAAAAATCTGCTTCAGACTGAATGCTACTGAGACACTTCTATTGTTGAGAAGTGAATGAACGCGGCATTACTTTTGATTGACAGGAACTTCGACTTACCACATGCAGATAGCAGTACCCTGACGTTTACTTAGCAAAGTGGGCACTATTACGACGCTGCGTATCACCACTCTCTCAACGATCCTTTATTTGGGCATGTTAAGTGGCTCGATATCGGGAAGTTCCTTCTCGGCGATATAAAGCCCTCCGCGGAGGTCAAGAGCTGGAAAGGCCGTGATGCCGGATACCTACATACCGGCGTTGTTAATCTTACCAACAGCCGTCTTACTGGGGAAGACAGCAGGTCAAACCAAGCATTTTTCGGGCAAAGACCACCCATGGGCTCCGTTTTCCCAGGGTTCCCCCACAAGATCGGGAGCCGTTTCGGTCTTACTCATGTTAGTCGGGTTCCGGGGGGGTTGTTCAGGGAGCTGCTACGGAGCATGACTTGGGGGTGTTTCGTCTCGAGTCGAAACAAGAAGCTGTGTCCGCTGGAAGGATCAACTAGATAGGTATTTGCTAGTCTTGATGTCAGCATGGCAACACGTACCAGAACCGCATCGGCTCCGCGAGATTGAGGGACTGTAGCTGTGCGCAGAGGAGACAGGAATGTAGCCTGCTGACGATATGACGATATGACTTTCTACCCATAGCTGGATTTGTGAGAACAAGTTGATAAATGGCCGTTGGGAGGATTTTGTTCGCTCAAGTGAGGGTATACTCGTAGATGTCATGCCGGAAGCTACGAATTAGCAGCACCCCTATTATTAGGTAGTATGAAGGCATGCCCTCGGCGTCTCTTGCAAACGCCTCTCTGGCCCTCAGATGGCAGAGAAAGCAAAAACCAACGACGGGAGGCAACGGGGCTGGCCCCAATACATGTAGTCATTTGCCAAAGAGAGACTAAAGATCAACCATTAATGCGCGCTAGCACTCGCTTTGGGGAAGAAATTGAGATGCCTAGACTAGAATCCAGGCCAGAAGGAGAGACCCAGCCCGGCAATGTCTTTCTCCGCTGGTTCGTGATAGGAAGGATTAATACTACATATTCTCCTGATGGAGCGCGAGCGTTTGCCCGCAAGGGGACGCCAAGCTGCGGGAAGAGTTTCTCTTTGTTAGTCACAGACGTCGTCGAGAATTCCTCCGTCCATGTTTGGAATTTGGGAAACAGTTTTCGAATTGCGAGCAAAGTAAGTCAAGAGATGAGTCTTCAAAGCTGGTTTACTCAAATAGAGACCTGCTTACGATGGGAAATGCAAGAATCTGCGGGAGGCACTCACGCGTATTACCAGACGAGGATGCTCCTGTTGCCCCAGTCCTGAACCCCCGTGGATAGCAACTCATCGTTGAAACCCCTTACAAACCCCGTACTTGTACTGCCCTGGTCTAGTGTACATTATCACCGCCCGTCGAAGTAAGACTCCAGACAGCGAGAGCGCACATGAACAGCACGGAGGACCAAAGAGGCAGCTTCGGGTACTCTGTACTTTGAAGATGCAGAATCCAACGTGGAATGAAGGATGGATCATCGCCTGCTCTCATTGGGGGGTTAATCGTGCGTCGGCAGCGGTGCGGGGCATCGGCTCGTGATTGGCGGAGAATTGTCGCTGCTCAATATGGCCGGCAAATAGGGAGAATTCGGAGCTGCAGAGGCCCTGCTGGAGGAGCGGGGCCAAGCTCAATCGACAGCACCTCAGGGCTGACTGGCCGGCTCCAGGGGACTGCGGTCCCTGCTGGCGACTCGCTAACGCCAGCTACAGGGCCGACCTCCGTGTCCGCCAGCGGCGAGACAGCGCTACCGTAGAGCTTCCAGCGAGCTCCAGCGGCTCCCGCGCTGGGGTTGATGCAGGCCTCCCCACCTACTAGGTAGAGGCTGCCCGTCAAACCCCACGGCTGCTGGATCAGCGCCAGTTGAAAGTTGGAGCCTGGTGTACTGTACCTCTGCCACCGGCTGCCGCCCGCTGCGCGCAGATGTACTCGCTACCAGACCGGCATCAAATCGCACATTGAAACCTGAAGCCTCCACTGCACTTGCGCTGGTCATGAATTCCCCCGATACAAGTTCGCGCGCACTCGCAGCCGTCCAGCGTTGGCCGTGTTGCGCATTGGCTACCAGCCTCGCTCGCCATCCCGCCAGTGCCTTACGAGCTGCCTCTGCCTTTACTGCTTCGTCTGCTGCTTCTGCTGGCCTCATTCGCGCGCATCTCCTCGCGGGCAACCACCGCCAAGCACCGCCAAGCGCACACCCTTGAGGCTTCCTTCTAGGCCGCATCCTGTTGACCTATTCGTATCGGCTCCTCCCTCTCCATCACCAGAGCCGTTTGGCCCTAGGAGCAAATCTCACCTTTGTCGCTGTCTTGCCGCTCTGCATCTTCCACCTCCTTTTATCCTCACCAGCCTACGCTCGTCTCGGTGTTGGCGTGTCCGGGAAAAGGGATTGGCCATCTCGACTTAAAGATCCCGGCCTGACGTTCGGGGATTTAGTCTGGTCCGAGCGAGGGCCGCCGCCGAAGGAAGGGGAGGAAAAAAAGAAAAAAAAAAAAAGAAAAGGCAGAGACGGAAAAGAGAAGAGGAGGAAGAAAAAGGCAAAGACCGCCAACGTCGTCTGGGAGGGAACATGGTCCTGATCTGCTCTCGCCTTCAGTTTCGCGCCACCCACCGTTGAGCCAAGATTCTGGATTCCCTTGGAACAGATTAGCATCACACCCATCCGATAAACGTCCATCGCCGCCTCGCATCTGATTTTGTGCCTGCGAAACCCTCCACCAACAAACGACAAGGCCATACGATATTGGGCCTCGCTTCTGACCTATAGGATCACGGACTATCTAACGCCTCCGCTTTGTGTTAGAAGCCTCGGTCAAGCAGGTGCCGGGACCTGCGTTGCGTTTCGGGCGAGCAGGAAAGAAACGAAGAGGCCCCTTGCTACTCTCGGCGCTTGTTCGCTAACAAGGCCGTTCCTACGGCGTCCTCATAAGGGCAGCGGGTTGCCGTTTGTTCGCCGGCGGTAGGGCAATATCCTGGCAGACCGGCCTTCTCATCGCCGCTAACCTCGTGTCGTGGCGTCTTCTAGAAGTAGATTCGACGAACATCTCTATCCATCGACTGTATCTCGTTTGTTCTCTGTTCAGTCGATTGGGAAGCCATCCGACTCCTCTGCCACTAACGGGCTTACGTGGACGACAGGAGCCAGAGAGCGCATAGACCGCCGTCTGTCGATGATCCAGGCCACCTCTGCATTGACTTGCGTCCCCTCATTGCAACCTGCCCTAACCGGGCCTTCTCCACGGGGGGTTATACTTGGGCGCAAGCTTGTAGCGGCGACGACGTCTCTGCGAGAGATCGCCGGGTACCTTATCTGACTCGGTCTTACCCGGTCTCGCGAAGTTGAGCTCGTCGTGCCACCGAGTCATAGCTGGGTAGGAGGGCAACACGCCACCTCTGGAGCTGATCAGAATCCTTTCGCCAATCGCCGGCGCACAAGAGGCGCAGCTCGTCTTTGTTCGAAGCGTTTGGGTCATCAATTTTCCGATTCCCTCTTGGCATGCAGCGCCGACTTGGTGGAGGGTGCTACGAAGACACAGAGCCAGCATTGCGTGTACCCAAGGGACGAGTCGCTTTTTGCCGGAGCGACAGCCTGAACGATCAGTCATCTTTGGCCTTGCAGCAGAGTTGTGTGGCCCGAGTGCAATCCTATCTACATCGCTAATACGATGGCTGCTGTCCAGCAGTTGCTGGCGAGTCCGTCGCCAACTCCCGCGCCAGCATCGTCACAACACATCAACAACGGCTCGGCCGCCGCCAACATGGAGGAGCCTGGGACCACCGACAATGACCCGGTCATGATTGACAGCGGGCTGATGAAGGGCGCGCCACAGCCGGGAGACTCCCGAATAGTGGTCATTGTCTATGGACAGGGACAGGAGCATGTTGTATCCGTGTTCGCCGAAGTGCTGGGCAAGCCGGTTAAATTAAAGCGACAGTTCAGAGACGTCGACCGCGAGGACGAGGGATTCGTGATTGGCCTTGCGCTCGAGGAGGCCCAGCGGGACGTGGAGGACAGGGACCAACAGCTGCTCGTAGCGATCAATGCTCACTGTGTCAACCTAGGCATGCCTCCGAACCTGCACCTCTCCGCCCACTGCGACTATGAGTTTCTCTACACCGAGACCCCCTTCTTCAGGCGCGACCTCGCCCGATTCATCTCATTCACTCTGGGCCAGATCAGCCCGCACAGCCAGCTGATGGCCAAGCCGAGGACCTTTTTCATTTCCACCACGTTCCCCGACGTCCGGGCGGCTCTTCCGAACCTGGACATTCTGACCGTGGGAGCGGATGCGGTCGAGATCCGCGTCGATCTCCTCCGTGAACCCCGGGGCGACGGCAGCTTCTCCGACATCCCCAGCCTGAGCTACGTCGGGCAGCAGGTCATGCTGCTGCGCCAGAGGACCGAGCTTCCCATCATCTTCACCACCAGATGCACGCAGGAGAACGGAAAGTTCCCCATGGACGATCCCGACTTGTACTATGAATATCTGTACCGAGCGATCCAGTGGGGGGTAGAGTATATCGACGTCGAGCTGTGGCTGCCGGAACGCATACGGAAGAAGCTGTATGAGAAGAGAGGCAACTCCCGCATCATGTCTGCCTTTCACGACTTTTCGGGAACCTTCAAGTGGCCGTCACAGCACGCAGAAGACGTCTTTGTGAGGTCGAAGCAGTATGCCGACATTGTCAAGATGATTGCCATTATCAACGACCACAACGAGAACTTTGAGCTCGAGTACTTCCGCTCAAAGATACGGGCCCAGTACCCCGATGGGCCACCACTGTCGGCCGTCAACATGGGCGAGATTGGCCAGTTCTCGAGAACGCTCAACACGGTCTTCTCGCCCATCACCCATCCTCTTCTGCCCATCATCGCCGCGCCCGGCCAGATGAGCACGGCTGAGATCAACGCCGCCCTGGCACTCCTCGGCCAGCTCCCGAAGAAGTACTTCTACGGCATCAGCAGCGCTGCTGCTCGAAGCATCGCGCCGCGGGCTCCCTTTTATGAAAAGTGCTTCAACGAGCTGGGGCTGCCGCATCAGTTTGCCGTCGTGGAGCGCCAGCACAACAATCCGGCGGGCATCCAAGCGTGGTGCAACCAGAGAGACTTTGGGGGCGCCTACCTCGACCCGGGCCTGTCATACCAGACCATCATGAAGCACAACCCGTGGTTTGCGACGCTGCGAAACGGCCAGGGCCCGACGCTGTCCGAGGCCGCTCAGGGGATCGGCATCATCGACACCATCGTCGTCAAGTCGCTGTCGTCATCGGGATCGGGAGGATCGACGTCGACGCCGCCATCGCAGTATGCCAGCGGCACTCTGCCGCCGGGAGGACAGCCGGGCCTCGCCCCGAACACATCGCTCATCTTTGACAATGCCAGCTGGAGGGGCATCCTGTCCACACTGACCCGTGACTTGGCACCCTCTGCGTACTTTGGCCGAACCGCCGTTGTGCTGGCGTTGACGGCCGACGATGCCGCGCCCGTCTTCTTCGCGCTCAAGGCGCTCAAGATTGCAAAGATATACACCGTTGGCTTCAGGACACCGTCTGGGCTGGCCCGCAACGCGCCGCCCATCGAACAGTTTATCAGCATGGAGAGCCTTCAGCGCGCACGATCCGTGGCGGACAACCGCGCGCCCTTTGTGATTATTTCAGCACTCGGCCGCGGCAAGAGCAACATTGTCGGCATGCTGCTGCGAGTTTTCGGAGAGGCCGGTCCGCCGGGGTCGTCGAACTCGAAGAAGGTCTTTTTAAACCTGGCTGAGGCGGCCTCGCAGCAGAAGAACGACCCTGTCGTGGTGGCCGAGCAGAGCGGATTCACCGCATACGACGCTGCGGATGTGGCGGCTTTTACGACGGTCGAGAGCCTACGGTTGCTGGTGGGCCAAAACGTGCCGTACAGCTTCGTGCGGCTGGCCAGCGGCAATCTATTCTGAGCAGATCTCTAGTCTATTTTTGTTTCGAAAGGATCCGGCTGATATAATAATACCCACTGCGAGCTGCTGGCCTGGACCTTGTTTTATCGCTCGATTGATGGCTGGCCAGGGAGGGGAGGATCCTTTTTTTGTTTTTGTGTTCTTCTTCTGCTTTGTGCTGTTGAGCTGCCTTTTTCAACTCTTCTCCGCACACCCGACTTGGAACATGCTCCGGTTCCTGTTGTTCTGCTGAATTTGCGTCTGTGGCGTTGCAAACGAGGCCAACACGGGGAGGCATGCAATCTTTGTTTTTCAGTTTTATGCATCTGGCGCAATTGTCGTGGGGTTCATTGCATTCAATGTACGGTATCTTGACGAGTGATACACGGAATACAAGATGTATATAGGTAGGCGATTGGATGGGGATGAAGGAAGGGGACAATCGAATTGGAAACTGTCATTTTCCCATATATACACGGAGCATGCAGAGGATTCGAGGGGCAGGAGGAGGGAGCACTGGAGACTTGCGTCCGGGATCGAAAATACTACCTTACATACTTTACATTACATGCTGCAACATGCCATCATCGCCGTGGGCCATTCGATGTGAAGAAAGCAGCGAAGCAGCGGTACCATGGAAGTACGGAAGACTAGCTTGTACAGGATTTGCTGTCTCGTATTCACAAAGTCCAGAGGCGCGAACTTGGGGGTACCAGTTACGGATAGACGTCCGTACGGTGAAAGCTCCCTACGGGTAAGGCAGACCACTCTTGTCCCTCGGCCTGGACCATCGGCATATGAACTTCTCTCCCGCACTCTCCACGATAACTAATCACGTACGGACCCTTTCCGGCGCCAGCACCCCTACCCTGCCCTTGTCACTTACATGTCGTGCTGGCTGCTGCTGCTGCTGCTGTGCACCCGTTTGGTTGCTGTCCTAAAAGGTGATATGCGGAGCGAGCTTTTTTTTGGGGTCAGCTTACCTTGCTGCCACTCCCCTCCTAGAAGGGTTCTGCATTTGCATTGCAGCCGGGCGGCGAGATTACAATTGCGGTTGGGGATCCAGTTGATGGAAGGGAAGGGAAGGGATTTGATAGGTGAGGAGGTAGGGTAGGGCATGGGAGAGGGAGGGGAGGCGAGGGGGGTTCGGTTTGTCGTGTACTCGTATACGAAGGGACTTACAAGCGTACGGGGGAGTTTGTATGGAACATTGGTTTGCATGTTTCGGTAGGTGTGGTTTATGCCTTGTGGAAACGGTGCCTGGTATTACCTATAGGACTGAATTGAAAAGCTTTCAGGGCTTGTCGTTTGTAAGTCGTCTTTTTGCCGATGCGGGGGACTTGAAAAAGGGAATGCCTCTCCGGTTACCATTGGAGGGCGAGGAGGAGAAAAGGGGGGGTTGTATTGACAGGAATGTATGGAACGGATTTGGGTACGGTCGGTCGACTTGCCGAACTCCAGTTTGTTCTGGGCTGCGTTTTTGCGGTTTGAACGGCGACGCTGCGATGTTACCGAGTTGCCGACCTCCTTATCACCTGTGCTTGCATTTAAAGACTGCAGCGTTCACTCCCATCTTCGATGTGTATGTAGTAGGAATGCTTTTGCATCTGTAAGATGCCCTGCCTAAGTGTAATCCGCGTCTGTTTGCCGTTGATGTCAGGTGCAGATAGCCAGTAGTACGAGTACTGCGAGAGAGGACATGAACTCATCCGAGTCATGGACGTGCCTTTGCGATAAGAGGCTGCACGGTTGGCTTGGTGGTGGGATGTCGGGTTGTTGCCTTATGGAATACCACATACATACATACATACAGACACACACATGTGAAGGCACTGCGCCTATTAACCTTTTACGCTGTCCCCGGACTTTGACACATAAGAGTTTGTTGTTGGCGGGAGGAAAGGACTTGGGCTGACAGGGGGGGAGGGGGATAGTACAGAAGGTATGTATGTACAGTAGGTGTCGATTCAGGGGTCTGGTGCTCTTTTGACGGGCTGTCGCTGGAGAAGAACGTGAGCCTGGAAGACGAGAAGAGCTTAATCTTGTGTCTGCGCAATGGGTTAAATACGCATTGGGAAGTACCTTTGTAGGGGCTACAGATCAACGAGCCGAGGGCCTTATAGTAGGTAATGTACCTTATGTATGAGTGAGAGCATGTATTGTAGAAGCTCTGTTCTCAATCTGAAAGGAACCGCCACTTCACAGCGAAAGGTCGAACCGACCGAATAAATACATGTGCTTCCAAAAATACCCCTGCATGACAAAGCTCAGGGGCGCTCTTATAAACAACGGGCTTCATGGCAGAGATCGGGCTAAGCGACCATGTGGAAGATCTCGGCTGGCGAGACATCGTGGCATGATGGTTGAAAGCGCAAAGGGCGGTAGGAGGAATACGATCACGAGTAAGTCTGCATGCAATGCATCACGGCTTTCAATCAATCCCGGGCTCAGCTCAGTACTGGGTTCCCTATGCGCTTGGCTTGATGGTAATGAATGCCGTTTTGAACCTCCGTGAGAGAGAACAAATGATGGAAGAATCGAAGAGGAGGGGCCAGTGGTTGAGAAGCCATGCGTGAGATGTGCTTAGTATCGCCGAGAAAAGGACTGCAAGTGCAGGGCGGGTGTCGCTCATTTCAAGGCTGGCGTAGACATTTCCCCGTCTTGTTTCTGTTTATTGTACTATGGTTGTTGAGTCTATTGATTGACTGCTGCTGCTACAAGAGCGAGGCTGCGCAGATCGATGAGGTGCAAAGCCGTCCGTCGTCTATCATTTAGTGTGCACCGTCTGACCTCGTCTGAGCGTGGGGGGAACGGAGAATCAGCTCAGGGTTGCGGTGTCTCGTCTATTTCTGTCCGACTCTTTGCGTCTGACTTGATACTACTATTTCACAAGCTGTAAGATTGCAACTCGTGAGGCAGCAGCAGCGGCTAGTCATGGCAATTGGCTTGCGCTGGCGTTCAGAAACTACGGAATGGGCGAACCCCCCTGAAAGAGAGACATCGTGGCTTGCGAGCCCAGCAGCTAGGAGGCCCCTGTTTGCCGGGACTTCTCGTGGGCTAATGGCACATACATACACGGCGATTGAGCCCGGGGTTGGGAGCTATGCTGAACGGGGTATTGCTGTGCCGGGTTCAAGTGCTGGTTCGCCGCGGCACGAACCCCGGGCGACTCCCCCACAAGGCAGCCATGGTGCGGGAAGGGTAGCATTGGTTAACCCCTTTGCCTGGTACTGACATGTGTCTGTCAGTGATGGCAGCTTGTATGTATTATCGGCAGAGAGGAGCGGGAAACGTGGTGAGGACGAGACAACTGACAACTCCTGATATGACTTTCTCGTAGGTTGACAACTTGAGTTCATGTTGTAGGCAGTACTCGTACATGCACACTTGCTCACACACACACACACACACACTCGACTCAACTGACACACGCACATACACGCATGAGCCCCGCGGTCGTCCCACGCCGTCGGCTCTTTGGCGGCATATCACCGCCACCGTGAGCTCGGCAGTTGGGGGCCGGTCATCTCAAAACGGCGCAAGTCAGGATGGCAAAACGGCCCAAGAGACGATGCCCTCGGCTTCAATGCTGTTTCGCTGCTCGTTCGCCGGCTGCGCCCTGCAGCAACAACCAACAAGCCGGTGTGGTTCGTCGCTTGCCTTGCGCGGTTGCGACTCTGGAGGGTAGCAGCAGCAGCAGTTGACGGGGAACGAGCGGGTAGACGTGGAGAGAGAAACAACCCAACATGACGCCCCCCCCGGCCTGGCCTGCAGCCCTCCTGCTCTTCGTCCTGGCTGCCCTGACACGGGCGATGCGGGCTTGACGTGGTAAGCAAGCCACTGATTTGCGCCCTGGGAGCCGTTCAGGTTTGATTCCTTTTCTCCTACCGACGATTCGATGCGCCTGGTCCGATATCGAGCGTGAGATGACGGCGGTGGTGATGATGATGCCTGTATGTGCATATGCGGCTGTTCGGGGCTGTTGAGACGCATCGTCGATGATGCCAAACTGGGAGCAAATCCCTGGCATCACGAACCGGCAAGAGTCGTCCGGGTCCCTTTGAGTTGAGCCCTGCGGCATGTGCATCGCGGGACGAGCACCCGAACGGATGCCTCTGGGAGGCCTTTGGTTGGCTCTCGGTGTGAGATGCAGCGTGCCGTCTGGCTGTGACTGACTGGTGAGTTTGGGGGATGGGGCGGTTCTCACTGCATGAGTGGTGAGGGTTGACGGGTTGCCACCAGAGGTCGGGTGAGATTGATGCTGTACATGATTTGACGCCCTCTGTCCCGGAACGTGAACCTCTCGACTTCGATCTGGTGTGATGCTATCGATGTACCTTTACCTGGTGATGATGTTCCAAGTCTGGCGTTTGTGATTGGACCACAAACTGCAACGGAAATGGAATCAGGTAGTCTGATGCTATTTTGTGCAAAATGCTTCGAAGCGATTGATTCGACTCCATATTAACTCTCACGGCGACTAGAAGCAAGACAGACATGGGTGCTCGAGTGGGGAGAAGCCGTGAGGTGATCAGTGATCAGTGATATTAGCAAGGGCGGCCGATTGGGAGCGAGCTCCAGCGGTTCCAAACTGGTCGAGTAGGGCTACGAGGGCACTAGACCGCTAGCAGCATCACAGCACAGGGGTAACTGAGAACGATGGACAGGTACCGGTACGGGTGCAGTACAGGTACCTACTTCTGGCACAGGAACGAACGGGATAGGAACAGATCATTCAATGGATGCCTTAGTAAGTAGTACTAAGGTAGGTAGGTGCGGCACAGCTTATTATGGCGCGGAGAGGCACCGAGATGCTAAGAACTGATGCGACAAACGGCTCTGGAACAAGATCCAATTCCGCGCAGCGCCAAAAGGACGGAATGGATTCATGCCTGTCCATCCTCAATTGGGAATTTGTACCTGTACGGGCTGCGAAAGCGGAGTAGCCGTCCATTGGCGATAGGCTGGAGGCGTGGCCACTGACGGGGCTGGTCAGGCGGGCTGGCGGCCTGCAAGGACTTGGCGGGTTCAGAAGAGTTAGCACCGGCTGGCTGTCGCTGCAGTGGTGCATGTACCTGTACCTGGACCTGTACCTGGACCTGGACCTGGACCTGTGCTGTAGCTGTACATGTAGGCTAATGGAACAGAAGGCACAAGGAACCCGGAACATGAGCTGGAGGTTGCCGACGGCTCTCAGGCCAGGCCAGGCCAGACTCGATGCTCCTACTGTCCGTTTGATCTCTTCTATCCCGGGGACCTGCAACCTGCTACCAACGAGGCAGCAGCTCCGAGGCCTCAAGCTTCACGTCCGCGATCCCGGCTGCTGGCTCTCACGACTCGTCCGTCCTCTCGTCTTCTATATTTGTCTCTCCCTCTCGGCGCGCCTCATCCTCCGCCAGCGCATCGTCGAACGTCAAAAAGCCCAGCCAGAACGCCCAGAACCTCGGTGGGCCGGCCGCCGCAGCTCCTCGACCAAACCGACGTCCAACCTGCAGCTGCTCGCTCGTCCGGACGCGACAGACAGACGAACCAGCACGCCGAAAACCCTCAACAAGGCCACTCCGGGTCATGAGCGAGCCGCCGGCATCTCGCCTCCCATAACCACTAACACGGAATTGCTTGCGCCGCAGACCGGCCCTCGTTCGCCGCCTTCAGCCTCTCTCGCCCTCTTGCGCGCCTCCTCCTCCGCAGCAGCTCCGCCCGCCACATCTGGCTTTGCTTCAGCTGTCTGCTGCTCTTATACCGCTGCCTCGCGCTGCTCTGCCCTCGACCGCTTGGGCGCCCTGCTGGCGGCGGCCGGCCATCCGCATTGCTTGCAGAGCGGCGTGTCGTCTCTCTCCAAGGAGCCATTCGCCAACCCCAACCGGGCGCCCGCGCATACCTCGCCCGCCTCGTGCCAGATGAACGCTCCGCATCGTCCTGCGCAGCAGCCTGTGGCCTTGCCGCCCCAGCGGCCGCAGGTTGGCATTGAGCGCTTGCCTGCTCGCAATGTCACCACCGAGCCGCGCGAGTCCATGAACTGCAAGTCGTGCCGCAAGCGAAAGGTGAGTTGCCGGGACTGTCTTTTAACTCCTGCTCTGCACCATTCTCTGTAGCCCCCTCATTGAACGCCAGTGTTGCGCGCAGCCTCTGACACGTCTCCTCCCCTTTGCTTTAGATCAAGTGTAATCGTCTTCGCCCTTCTTGCGAAGCATGCTTGGTGTTTCAATGCCCGTGTATATACGGTAAGCTCAGACGTGCCCTGTGCCGCCTCGTACTTTCGGGGCGGGAAGCCGAGTGTCCAGACGTCGCCCGAGACAATTTGTTTCTGTGGAAGCGTCACCGTCGTGTCAGGACATAATCTGAACCAGAAACGCTCATACATTGATCTCTTAGATGCTGTACCGAAGAAGCGCGGGCCAAAGACGGACGTCTTGGAGGCTCTGCTGAAGAGAGTGGATGGGTTGGAGGCCAAGCTCAAGGAGAAGAATGCCGAAGGCGAGCAGCCGGCGTCGGCAGTGGCAACACAGCAGCCGGCAGCAGCTGAACCCTCCACAAAGAGGCAGTCAGACGAGCGAGACACTGCGGAACCCGTCGCCAAGCGGAGAGCGACCGAGGACAAGACGCCCAACGTCACTGAGCTGCCGCTGTACTCCCCACAGACGTCGACAGCTGGGTTGGTTGCTCCGTTGCCGTTGTGCTCGGTGAATGCTAATCCAGGCCGCAGGGATCCCGCCACCCCTTCGATCCAGACCGACGCCCTTCTCGACACCTACTTTACGCGCTTCCACAACAAGCCCTTTCACATCTTTGACGAGTCGGTGATACGAAAACGCATCCAGCTCAACCAGCTTCCTCCCTTCCTCTTTGACGCCATTGCCGCAGTCGCCGCCAGGCATGTCCCCCCGTGTGGATCGCCAACTGTACAAGTTATCTGACCCTTGCGCAGGCACACACCACATCCTCGCGGTTTCCGGGCCGCCGTCAAGCTGGGCGACGAATATGCCTCTCGAGCCAGGAGTGCCATTGACATTGATGAGCCGTCCATTGACAATCTTCAGGCCATTGTTCTACTGGCGATTGCGTATACCGCCTCGGGCAAGGGGAGGAAGGCCTTTATGCTAATAAGTATGTCCCGCCGGGAAGCTGATGCGCTCCAATTGAGACGATTTCTGACCCTGTGTTTAGCCAACGCCATTGGCATGATCATGGCGCTGGAACTGCACCGGGAGATGGATCAGCAAGCACAGATAACACCGATGGAACGCGAAACTCGGCGGCAGCTCTTTTGGTCATGTTACTTGTTGGATCGCTTCTCGGCCTCCGGCTCCAAGCGCCCATCCCTCATTGGCGACGATTCCATTGCATTGCGGCTACCGTCATGGTCTCCAGCAGTTTCTGGCCTTCCCGTCGACGGCGACTTCTTCCTCTGCGGATCTAACCTACAGTACTTTCAGGGCAGCGGCAAAAAGTCCCAGGGCAGCTCGGGCATGCTCATCGACATCACGCGCATCCTCGGCGTGACGAACCGCTATCTGGCGGCTGGGGGCGTCAAGGGCGACTCGCACTTCCCCTGGCACTCGCTGTCAAATCTGTCCAAGATCAGGCAGGATCTCGATGTGTGGGCGTCGGGCACGGACGGCATATTCGCGTCGATGGATGTTCTCTTTGGCCAGCCGGACTCGACCGTCCTCGTGCTGTGCAAGCTCATCTACCACCTCATCCACTGCTTGATCTACCGTCCGTTCCTGCCCATCAGCCTAGCTGAGCTGGCAGGAAACGGACAGCACCAGTCGTGGCAGATCGAGGCGACCAACATGTGCTTTTTCCACGCAAATGCCATTACGGAGCTCGCCGAGGTCGGCAGGCAGATGCAGACCATCGAGTGGCCGTCGTTTGTCGGCTACTGCATCTGCACCGCCGGCACCGTCCACATCCACGGCGCCCACTACGGCAAGCAGGGCGCCAGCGGCGAGATCAGCGTCTTTAGCTCATCTTCCGATTTCCTATCCCGCGAAATGCAGCTGCTGAGCGACCTGCGGTTTACCTGGGCCATTGTGCAGCACCAGCGGGATATGCTCCAGCGACTATACGAGGCACACAGAGAGCTGGTCAAGACGATTACCGGGAGCGCAATGCGGTACACGCCCGGCTTCCAGCTCGAGGACTTTTTCGATCGATATTCCAACATTGGAGGGCCGGGGGGTCTGACTTTCCACTTTGATACCGCCAACCTCAGCCTGGCCGACGAGCTCGTCGACTACTCCAACGAGCCGACGCCCCTGTCCGATATACAGTCTCCCTGGCCCACGGAGAACAGGCCGAACCCCAAGATGAAGAAGCCTTCGCAGTCGTCCGTCCAGGGCATACCTCTGCCTCTCACGCCCACGATGACAGTGACGAGCTATCCACGCCAGACCGTACCCATGCAGCCTGGGCTGATGCCGGCGCCGTCAACGCCTGGGGTGGGTGCCCTGGGCGAGATGATGCCCGCTCACATGGATGCCCAGCGGCAACAGCACCATATGAGTGCCATGCGCAGCACCGTCGACGTCACTTCGGCCGCCCACCCTGCCATGGCTGGCTTTGGCCTCGGACATCCAGCTCACGCCGGCGCAGGAAACATGGCCTCCATGGCGGGCATGGCATTCAGCCCCGCATTCCACTACAACCTTGGGCCGTCGCACGCGGCCGGCGGCGTCCCTCACCAGCAGCAGGTCATCAACGACGCCAGCGGCGGCTTCGACGCCATGTTTGGAACGATATCGGCCAGCGCATACGGCAGCCCGCCCACCTGGCAACCAGGGGTCAGCCAGGCAACGCCGGGAGCCACGGCTCCCAGCCCGAGCACCAAGAGCAACACGGGCAGCACGGGCACGACGGGCGAGGAAAAGGATCCGTTCATGAGCCTTTTGGAGCAGCTTGCCAACGATGAGCAGCGGCAGAGCAGCGGGTTGAAGAGCGAGCTTGATTTCTTCCTGACGGGCGGTACTGCACCATGACGAACTTTCTTCCTCCTTCTTTTTTTGCTCTTTTCTCACGATTCCCGGAGGATATAGATGACTGGGCGGGCTCTCCGTGTGCCGGATGTGAAAAAAAAAAGACCTCGTATTCAAGAAGCAGTTGTAATGGCAGGGAGCGGGCATGTATATGCTGACAAAATCTTACAAATGGGCTTGTGTATGTATCGGTGGAGGACGTGTATTAAAGGGGCCATGTAGGCTACTGCATGTATGATATGATGAAACGAAGCAGGTCTTGCTCCTGTTTTCTACCTGACTTGGGGCCCTGAAGCGGCCAATGTCGTCTAGATACCATTGCTTTTAAAAACTATGCTTTTAATGTTGAGAATAATGAAACACAAAGATCAGTCTACTTGCAGCTTTTTGAATTTAAGATGCCTGGTATATCGAGTGACATGGTATAGATGCATATGCGCAACACACATGTCCATGAACCAAATCACCCTTCATCCTCCTGCGCCATCCGTTCCTCTTCCTCCCCAGCAGGCGCCGTCCACCCAGCCGCAGCCTACGCACAACGATCACAACGACCCCCAAGCACGCCGCGCGGCCCTCCAACACGCTCCCAATAGCATCCGCATACCCCCCCAACCGCAACCTCCCTCTCCCTGCTCCCCAAAACCCCCTTCTTTCCAGACGAGCTGCGGCGACCCGAGCAGTTCATCAACCAACTTCCTCCTTTCTGGACTCAGCCGTTCACCGTGGCCGTCGAGGGAGAGGAAGCTGGTGACGAGGCGCGCGGAGGAGGACGTGGAAGAAGATGCCGCCGCCGAGGGAGGTGCCGAAGCTGCCGCCGAAGCCGCGGAAGATGGCGAGGAGGCTGGTGGTGATGCAGGATGTTGATGGGTGGGAGAGGTGGGGGATGTGGACGAGGGCGTAGTCTAGGGATATTCCTGTTGTGATGCCGTTGAGGCGGATTGTTGTCATGAAGGCGGTGAATGGGGTGCGGGAGGATGATGACACTGATGACACTGATGATGATGATGATGATGATGAGGAGGAGGAGGAGGTGGTGGAGGTGGGGATGGAGATGAGATGAGCGAGGATAGAGAGGGCGAGGACTGTGAGAGTGAAGAGGAGCAGGGTGAGGAGGGAGGTGAGAAGGGGGAGGGGGTGGATTTCGGTGGAGAGGGAGGTGAGGAAGAGGACTATGGTGAGGGTCTGTTTTTTGTGTGTTAGTTTGAGTTGATTTGAGGTGAGAGGTGGTTGTAGATGGGATGGGGATGGGGATGAGCTTACGAGGAGAAAGGCGCCTAGGTAGTCTATGCTGGCGAGTCTTTGTCTTGGAGAGGCTGGCTTAGGACTATTGGCGATGGGAACCAGAAGAGCGGTCTCTGCATCAAAAGACCATATCAGCACAAGCAATACGTAAAAGGGATTAGGAGGAAACTCACCCATCCAACCACCGGCTCCAAAACACCATACACCGCCGCCCCAACCGACACCCCCTTGGAAACGCCGCGTTCACAAACCCAATCATCACCCCCCTCATCCTGGCCCCCGTGAGCTCAATCACAAAGACCACCGCCATGACGACGATTCCCGCGCCGCCAACGCCCACGAGGATCCGCGCGGCGAGGCTGCCGAGGGCGAAGAGGGTTGCGGAGGGCAGGACGATGGTTCGCGGGGAGAGGACGGCGGCGAGGCGGGCCGAGGAGGGGGAGGAGGGAGGACATTGTGATGAGGTAGCTTGGTGTGAGGGATTGGGCGCATGTGGGAGCGTGGAGGGAGGATGCGAGGGGGCCTTGGATCATTGTTAGGCCAGACATTTTTGTTGTTGTTTGGGGGGGGGGGGGTGTTTAGTACAGCAGGTGACGATGAGGATGAGATGAGGATGATATGGGGGTGTCGGGTTGTGCGTACCGTGGATGAAGATGAGGACGAACAAGCTCGTACCGACGCCGAGCGAGCCCCCCCGGAGCGAATCCGACCCTGTGATTCGGTCCATCGGCCGGCTTGGGCAAGAGGCCCTCCGGAGGTCCTCGTCCTCCGTGGCGCAACGGCATCGGGCGGAGAGTCGCCCGAGAGAGACCCATGGCCGGTCAGCAGCGCCGTATGCTCCGGCGACTTGGGCATGGCAGACCGACTCCCTTTTCCTCACTTTTCCGTCTCCTTTTCATTGTCGATATGATTATTTTGCGATGGAATCAGAGGCTCATGAAGGTTTCGAGCGTGATGTTTTGCTGTTGTTTGTTGTGTTGATGACGTGACTGAGTCGAGGCGAGTTGAGGCAAGTTGTCTCGGTCAGAAGTGGATATTGCGGGGAGATAAGTCGCGATGTTCGGGATAGGCATGTAAGATGCGGCTTCCAGTGGAGACGGGATAACAATAGATACTTGGAGACTTGCCTTTCATCTTTATTTGAAGAACACCCTTCTTAGCCTTTGTACCTAGCTATTGTTGTTGGCTTTTGGCAAAGGGGCAGGTGTTGGTGTTGCGAGGCGATTGGGGTAGTTGTTGTGTGGTTGTTAGCTGAGGCGTCTTGCTCGAGGTCGTTCATCTACGATTTGGACAAGGACTATCAGCAATCGCGGCCCTTTTCGAATATTGCGTCAAAGGCCGTTCACGCAAGGCTCCACGAGTCCACTGAAAAGGGAAACAATTGAATAGGGGAGCGTTCTCGGGTCGTCGAGTAGGCATCATGTAGCAGATGACGCTGCAGAAGTAGCAAGAGCTACATTGGCATCTGTAACGGTATGTAGGTACTAGTAGATGTGGTCAATACAAGTCCAGAAGACAAAAACACATGTACTTTTAGATCCATTCGAAACCAGTGTCTATTCGGCGATAAATATGCGTTTACATCGCCCATCACTTGCCTACCTTACGTGGAAGCATGTAGTATTCCTAGTAGTCGGGACCCTGCAGACTGCATGCACCTGCATATGGATCTAGATGAGAGCTACATACATTAACATACTGCGGATGGCTGCTGCTGCTGCTTGCAGATGCCGTGCAACTGAACTTGTGGGATTGCTGCCGCGCGAGGCGTGCGGCATTAAGCTGTGTCATCTGCGCAAGGTCTGGCTATCACATCGTCGATACGATTCGCATGGAGGAAGCGATGGGAGTGGCAGGTTATCTACCGCCTTGACGATTCCACAATTCTACATGGCTCAAGCTTCACCGTCTAGATCCTTGTAACGGCCTCCAACAGCTGGCTTTTGCCCGAACCATTGCCTGCGGCATATAGTTCTGCCAATGAGACATGTCATCGTCAACCTAGCACGAGGGGGGCGCAGGCATCTAGTTCCTGCTTAATGAAATGGTTATCCCGTGAGATGCTTCTCACGTCTTTTCCCCCTTTACCCGTCAAAGATCGATCATGCCTCTTCACTCCGTACAAAATGCTTCTTGGCTTGAATCATGAGATTGCATGCGTTGCATGTGGCTTCTCCAACACTCCACCGCCCCGCAAAACAAACAATGCGACTCATGAGCTTGGATTAGATGAAGCCAGACGCCTCCATTTACAGTAGCGCACGTACCAAGACGTACTGTAAAAGCTGCAGTGGCGTTTCTCTTCCTTAGAAGCCGTCAACGCGTGGGTTTGTAGAAGCTCCCCAGCTCAAGCCAGAGGTGGGCACTTGTGAAGGAGTAAGATCGGGAGAAAGAAGGAAGAATTGAGAAATTTCATCCGGAAATTACCCATTTCCACACGAAACCTCTGCTTCACGCTTTCATCTTAATTGTAAAGATCGCACTGCGTATGTCGCGAATAGCCTCAGGTGGGACAGCAATCCAGGGGTGTAACAGAACAAGGGAAAACGAGCAGAAGCTCGGCACAAGAGAATAACGTCATGCTCTGTCTATCGAATTTCTACATCTCATGACTTGAACTCCCAAGCCTGCGAAATCTACAGGCTGAGTAATATTTTGGTCTGGATCTCCATCTAAGGAGCATCGTGGCCCAATTCTGCCTCTCTACTTGTTGCGCTTGGGCTAAATTGGGCTGTTCACTTTGCTACCTTAGTGAGTCCACTTTGGGCCCCGACTCAATGTTTTGATAGATTGCCCAAGTGGGAATGTTGGTACTCGTGATAACGCATATGGATTCTTGTTCAGCTGGCCGTCTTATGGGAGACGGCGGGCATCTGACATGAACGAATTGCTGCTGCAAAAGAACCTGGAGGGGCGATGTTCTGCTGGATTTATACAGACTTGATCCGTGCTTTGCGGGGGAACTGGGGTATGGCGGACATTGTGGACTTTTGGTAGTGATGGTGGAGTCTAGAGCTGACTCTGTTCAACTTGAATCATTCATCAAACAGCAGAAGAAGAGGAAGAGGCAGGTACATAATGATAGCAGTACATTAGCGTAGGGCAGCCCCCCAGTCAAGTGGTCCCAAGTCTGAGCCAGTCCTGTCCGCTTCCCGGTGCCGTTGCAAATGGCATCAAAATCGTTTTACGTTTCTTAGTAGTATGAGGACAGCAATGAGAAACGTGCAATGCTCCAGCAGGCCAATGGTGCTCCTGCATGTGCAGTACATTCGGGTTGCAGCACGCTCGCGATGCATGTCTTCAAGCTGGACTGAGACAGAGAGACATGACGGGCTGCAGATGGAGCCTTGGGCGTTGAAGACTGGTGGATAGGTGCAGCCGTTGACCCATTGCATCTTATTGGACCGGCTACGAGCATGTACATACGGTTTTGCTGATGACACCTTTGTATTGGTACTCGCGGATGGCCTTTGTGTTACTGAAGATTTGAACTACTACCCAAGGTTCGCACAATAACAACTACCTTTGAATCCGTACCGACAATCTTCACGTAGTAAACTAGAAACAAGGCGCAGCACTGGAGTGCGACGCCATCCTTCCTAGGGCAGAGAGCTACCAGAACGCCGGGCCGCTCTAACATTGAATTCCCCAGATCAACTCGGTCATTATTCATTTTTCCACAAGGTGCGTTTCTTTAGCTGGTCCGAGTTCCGACCCAGACCGGACAAGGCCGCAGAGAAAGGATGCCTTGGATGAGCCAGCTCACTAGTTAATACGCGAACAAGGGGAAGCCGTCTCTTTGGCGGAAAATATCAGCCGAGTACCGCCCATCTCGGGCATTGTGAAGGTTGCCGCTGGTTGTGTGTGTGTGTGTGTGTCATCCAGGCAGCAGTATTATTTTGCGGTGAAAAAAAAAAAAAGAAAAGTTCGTTTGTCTGGCTTCGTCATTGTGCAGGTTTGGTGGTGTGTGTGGTTGATCAAGGGGTCCAACTGAATCAATTCCAAGTCATGTGCTGAATCAGTGAGCCAGTCCGAGGGCTTGTTGATTGAAGTCGATGACAGTACATGTAGTCAACCGTATCACGGAGAATTGGCAATTTATCTACATGGATTATTACCTACTTGTATGTTACCTGTATGACAGAACCAGCTGGGTGGAAGGTCCGCCAACCTAAGCCGATACGTGTACAAGTATTAGCCGGACCCGATGCTGCGGAACGGGTTGTGCCACAGTTGAATGTCTCGGCGGAGGGATCCGTTACCCATGTTGCTATGTACTGTACCACTCCTCGATTTTGCATACAAAGCATTGCAGCTTGTAGATGTTTCACACAAGGTTCAAAAAATGCAGTGAACAGCCATCAAACTGGACACTCCAAATAGTTATGCCACCTCGCAAATCGTCTCGACCGGGCCTGGCCTCTCCTGCCATGTCTCCTTTTGAAACAGCCGCATCGCTGGCCTAACACTTGGGCTTGCATCTACTTAAGGCCCAGGCCGCTGCGTTTTAGTGAGGAGACAAGGGCCGCGATTGGTCCCGAAGCGATGGGACTTCGGCTAGCAGCGCTTGCTGGGGGGAGAGAAAAAATCGGTCTCGGCTGAGTTGAATGAAGGCTGACATGGGGTTGAGGGCTGGTGAAGGCATCGTGAGGGGGGGCGGGATCGGATTGGATATGCCGTGTTCTCTTGCTTCGTATTTCATACAGTGAGAGAATACCATGATGCAATTGATGGTTGTACGAAGAGGTACATGCTTGAATGATACCACTTTTGTAACACCCTGGCCGGCTCTGAAGTCATGAGTACGTTGGGACCTGAACGGAAGTACAACAGCAAGCTGCTCCATCCGGGCTGGGCGATCCGGCCAGCGGTGATTTAAATTCGGTGATGCAAGCGGGGCAATGACAGCTTCAGCCGCGGGAGGGGCACAAGCGGATGAAGATGTTTCAATGCGAGTTGTTCAGCTTCAGATCATCATTGTATAAAGCAATACTGTGCAGTTATGTATGATAGTAGGTAGGGATGACTGTGCAACTGTACTTGCATCATATGATCTATGAAAATGAGTTTGATCAACCGACAAAAGACGAAAAGAATGGCAGATGCAGGAAAGGCGGACAAGGCGTGTCTGACCGTTTTTTTTTTTTTTTTTCAACGTTGGTACGTGTCTGCTGTGGCTGCGAGTGTGGTGTGAGCAAAACTTGCCGTTCGCAGAATGGGGCAGCATCTCACAGCTCTTGTACGGAGTACAGTATGTGTCCTTCATACAGGTACACGCAACTTGATCTTGCGAAATGCCTTTTTACCTTGAGAATTGTCCAAATTGGGATAAACTGCCACGACGCGCATACGCATACAGCGTCGATTGCAACGAAGAATCACGGTGCGTTTAGGCTGTCACTTGCATATTGGTCACTTCTGCCCTACACCGCAGCAGTTCACATGCAACGTGTGAGCACATTGTACATATAATAAATGGGCCAACGGCGGGTTCTCCAGCAAGGAGGTGAAGAAGGGATGGAGAGGGAAAGCAAGAAGTTGGTGTTGAAGACGTGGTGGTGGGTCGTGGGAGAAGCTGCCGTCGCTCCGGATTGCGCCACATTTGACACAGAAGCTCATCTATAGGATGCTGGAGATGCTGGAGATGCTAGACAATGAATGCTAGGCCGATTGCTGGATGGCCTTTTCGCTTTTCGTGTAAACTAATGATGGCATTTTCGAGTAGAATGACGCCTGTGGATTTGTTCGGGAAGAATTAGGGACAAATTGGGTGCTCCGAATGAACAAGCAGGGCAATTGCCTCAAGGGCCCCATCAGAAACAACAAGCCGTACGGCGTCTGTAAAGATCGGTCAAGGCTATCAAAGGCAAAGGAACCGATAATCCGGCAGCTCATTGCGTCAACATTAGCACTTGTACCGTACAGTATGTAAGGTATGGATAGGATAGAGCCCATGTGGGCAAGGCAAAGGCAAGATGCATGCATGTTCGATGCACGAGCGCGGAGCACAGAGCAGCGGGCATGCAGCTCTCTTCTGCGCAAAACTCACCGCCGGGGGGCCAGGGTTGCTGCCAGCTTTGAAAATCCCTGCCCTTTTCCCTTCCTCCTCGGGCGTACTCCGTATTTTATGTATCTTCGTGGTTTGAGGTAAATACGGTGTAGACTTGCGTACCTAGGTATGTTGGCTGTGCGTTGTAAGTCGAAGCATTGGCATCAGTTGTACCCATGTCTGATTCATCGCCCTTTTGTTTCGTCCATCACGCAACAGCCGCTCTTGACTGCCGGCTGAATACAGTACAGCAAAACTATGTCAGCCCAAGCTGCTCTGCCAGTGTCTCTTGGCCTCTGCGATTGGCAGCGCACAGTGACCGCATAGCAGCATCAAATCCCCTCTCGCACCGTTTGATGTCTCGACTTCGAATTGGTGGGCCCGCTTCCCGTTTAACCTTCAACGGTCGAGGTACAGATACACGACCCCACTGCCGCTGGGGGGTCTGAGAGCGCAGGACGAGCCCCGTGCATGGCTGGGCCAGTGGCGGGCGGACCGACTTGCGGTTGACGGGCAGGTACAGGTACGTGCTCGTCGACGGCAGATGAAGATGCACGAGAGCTTCACTGTCGAGTTCTTAGTGATTGAACGACTTCTGCTGGATGTCGTCTGTTGTCAGTTTCATGCTGTGTCGTGTACCTTATCCGTCACTCCGTCGTAGCTCTACTTGTACCTTGTCGCTATGCTGCCCCGAGCATGCAAAACTTCAACATGGATGCCGTAACCTCCCCCGGAAATCAGGCACAATTGCTGCTAGACCCGTGCTAAACACCCAGCCTCAGCATCACCAACAGCACGTCGCCGCCACATTCAGCCGTCGGTTCTGCCTCTTTCTGTAACCGGTTGGCACCTGATGGCTCTATTCGGCCCATTGGCGTGGACGACGGCTGTTCCCATTTGCTCGCTTTGCGCGCCTACCAACTCGATTTTCAAGCTCTGCATGTCCCTACAGCTACTCCAGACCATTTTGTTAGTTGCATCGTGGAGGTATGAAGACACGATGACGAGCGAGTCAATCTGCATGGCCCAGGTCGAGGCGCCTAATACCGCTCTTTTCTTTGGCATACATACAACTACACGCTCGTGGAAGGGGATGAACAAGGCACCAAACCAGTGCGTGATGCGCGTGGTACCTGTGCCCTTGCGGCTGTCGCGATCGAATGCCCGGCCGTCGTCTGTGATTCGATGTGTTCGCAGCCCTGGATTCGAATCGACGGGGCCTGGATCCCGCCAGTCGGCCGAAGTGTCCATCCGTCATGTGCCTGCTTGCCCAGCTTCATCAACCCCAAGGTCCTCGTTAGCTGGCTCAAGAGCCCGTGTCCCTCCCCTCATAGCCCAGCAGTACCCCCATCCTCGCAACGTTTTGCCGGCAAGGCCAGAGACGCTCCTGATACGCCCTCACGATGGCTTCAGGATCAGCAGAAAGCCGGCGTCTGGATGCGCCTCGCAGGGGGTCCCGCCGTCATACCGCCATCTTTATTGCTCGGCAGCCCCTCTTTTCGCTGCCCGCCGCCCTTTTGCCCTATGTCTGCCGCGGGACGGGGTGTGCCGCAGTGGTTGAACTGGCGGTGCGAAGCTTCTTGAGAGGTGCTGATGTTGTTAATTATCTGATTAATTGTCTTCCCAGTCCTGCAGGATGCGCACACTTGTCTTACATGCCATTGGGACTTGAGAATCCTCGCCCGCTCCCGCTGAGAATATGGGGTAGCAGTTCAGGTTGGCTGCGGTCATGCTTGTATGTACTGTGTTGTGTATGCAGGTGCATGTCTTAGCATCGTCGCGTCATAAGGGCTCGGTGTCTAAACTGGATGTGGATGTGCTGTGACTTGACGGCATTTCCAAGAACGGACTGGGCTAGAACTGAGCCAGCTGAAGCAGCAGTTGCTGTACACCATGCCGTCTCATGCGTTCACTCATACCTAATGGCATTCCTCTGTGCTTTGATTGACATGGAACATCAAGACAGCAACTGGAAGATGCCCAACCACTGCAAGATGCATGGCAGTGACCTGCCCGGTACCACTTGCTGCAAAAGACGCCCGGCTGCCCTCGCCAAAACAAGCTGGGTCGGTACTTGGCTTCTACATTGAAGCGCTGCCCAACGTCACAGCAGCCCGGGTGCCTTCCGGGTACTAGCCAGCAGCTAGCCGGGCCCCGGTACCGGTACTTTGCGCTCGAGACCCCTCAAGCGGTACCACCCAGGCTGTACCCTGCAGGTATCGAGTGGCAGCTGCAGGTGCAGGCGCAGACTCGCGGGCAAGCGCAAGTCCGCCACCTGCCCCCCAAGCATCCCGTCGGCCTGTGCAGGTGCGGTGCAGTCCAGTGTAGTGCCAGGCAGGTACCGCAGCTCCGGCCTCCAGTCCGTTGCTCCTGCTCTGCTTGGCTCCCGTCTATCGTCTCTCATAGCTCGCGACTTTTCTTCGTCAGCCAGCCTTTCTTGCTCTCCTCACAAACATCGACACAACTCATACAATCTCCCTGCTCCGTGCCCTATTCCTTCTTCCCACTCACCTCCGAATCGTCTTACGAGCTTCTGACAGAGTCGAGAGAGAGAGAGAGAGACAGAGAGAGAGAGCCCTGGCTGTCTTTGCCGGAAAGGCCCTCGATCTGGGCCTGAGTCTGACCAAGCAGCAACAAATACCCATGCATCACATCTCACTGCCTGCGCTATAATTACTCTCCTTACCAGCAACAGCGTCAGCAGCCTTGCGCTGCGGTCAAGCTGCTCGACTGGACGTCGACTGGGCTGACCGGGACTGGACGTCGACTGACCTGGTCACGGCCCTGGCCGAAGCCTTCTCGCGTATATCCCCTCGCGGATCCCGGGCTGCCGCACCGCTCAGCCTCTGGCCCTCGGTGCTAGTGACTAGTAATATCTAGTCGAAGACGCTGGTTGGACCGGCAGCGATTCTGCACATCACCTGTCGGCTGCGTGCTGCTCGGCTCCCTCTTACAAGTATAGCTGGTCCAGGCACAAGGTAGCACCCCCCTCAGCCCAAGACCGACCTCTCCCTGCTTCGTGCCGCTCTGCTGGAGCCCATCTTCAACCCAGACGGTAGCCGAGATCTAGATCAAATCTAACCCCTGGGGCGCGAGGCAATGGCAGACTCCGCATCGCCGCCAGATACCTAGCTCGACAATCTTGCTCTCCTTTCTTGGGTCTGCCGGAGACTTTTCGTCTTTGACCCTTACAAGTATCAACCTCTCAGCTGCTCGGTATCCTGAGAGGCTTCTTTCCTCGCTCCCACCCGCCTCTACTCGACTGGAATTCGACTCGGATCCCGACTAAATCTCTGCTCTCCATCTCGCCCATCCTATCGTTACTCAATGGGCTTGTTGTCGAAGCTACCGCCATGGAAACAGACTCGGATGTAGAACCAGGTGGCTCCATTGCGAACCGGGGACCTGCTGTCTTGGCCGTCACGATAGCTACTCTGGTCCTCGCCTCAGTCTTCGTCTTCGCGCGCATGATCTCTCGCTATTTCATCGTAAAGCGATTCACATGGGACGACCGGACTATCCTCTTGGCCTGGCTCATCTCCTTCTTCTTGTCCTTCACCATCTGCTTGGGCGTTGCCAACGGGCTCGGCAAGCACGATGAAGACATTCCCGCATCAGACATCGCAACTCTTCGCCATTGCGAATATGTCTTCTCTATTCTCTACGTAAGTCTTCGGTCCCCATTCCATGGTGGGAGGACACCGTATTGACGAGCGTACCCAGAATCCGGCCTTGATGGCTACGAAAACGAGCATCCTCATCTTCTACTTGCGCTTGGCTAGAAACACCCAGATGGTCCTGCGCTTCGCTTCTTGGCTGATCCTTGCCATTGTCAACATTGCAGGAATTGTCCTCACCTTCATGAACATTTTCCAGTGCACGCCTGTACAAGCTGCTTGGAACGCCAATTACAAAGGCACGACGAGGTGCATCCCCCTGCTGACCGAGTTTATCTGCGCCGCTCCCGTCAACATCGTTACGGACCTTGCGATTCTTGCGCTGCCGATACCCGTCTTGACCGGCATGCGGCTACCCTCGCGGCAAAAGACGATCCTTGTCGTTACCTTCACTCTGGGTGTCTTTGTTGCCGTCGTGGATGTCGTCCGAGTCTATTATCTTCAGCAGGCCATCACCGACGTCCCCACCGGAATCACCAGCGACCCGAGTTCGAGGTTCGGTGGCCAAGCTGATTTTGCCTACAACGCGTCGCTGGCGCTCATGTGGAGCGCCGTCGAGGTCAATGTCGGCATCACCTGCGCCTGCATTCCCACCTTGAAGCCTCTTGTCCTTCGCCTTCTGCCTGCAATGCTTCACAATCCCAAGAACGACAATATCAGCAGGCCCAGCCCGAGCACCACAAGCGACAAGAGCCAGCGAGGCTCGGACAACCGGTCGGTGGGTAACAACGTGAACAACTCGGGAGTGATGAAACCGGAGCCCGTCGCCCACGGTGCCCTTGGCAGCGGTCGACAAGTCGTCAGCCCCGGTCCGGATGCGCCCATGAGCGCCATGGAGTTCCTGACCACTCCCGATATGACGTCTCTACCCCTTACCTATTCTGCAAATCGCTCCCGCACCACCAACACGCTCTCGACGGACCATTCCTACGAAAACGGCGTCTACTTTGGCTTCGTCAACATGACCAAGCCCAAGAGCATGCTTCGAGCCAACAGCAAGGAGTCGTGGAAATACTGCACCATTGTGGCCATTCTCTTCTTCCTGTGGGGAATTTCATACGGGCTGCTTAACACGCTCAACAACGCTATTGCTGCGGTAGACAACATGAGCACGGCTCAGACGATTGGCCTGACGAGTGCCTACTTTGGCGGCGGCTACTTCTTCGGTCCTCTTCTGGTTGGCGAGTGGATTCTGCGACGTGACGAGCACAGCCGATCCAAGCGTCATCGGCAAAATGACGAGAACATCGGGGGCTACAAGGCGACATTCATCACCGGCTTGTGCATCTATGGCACGGGCACCATCATCTTCTGGCCCTCTGCCGTTACAAATTCCTTTGGCGGCTTCATGCTCAGCAACTTCGTCGTTGGTTTCGGCCTTTCAGTCCTCGAAGTCGCTGCCAACTCCTTCATGGTGCTCTGTGGACCGCCGCAGTATGGCGAAACTCGCCTCATGCTGGCACAGGCCGTGCAGGGCGTTGGCAGCGTTCTCAGCGGCCTCCTGGCGCAAAAGGTCTTCTTCAAGTCGCTCAGCCACGCTGATACGGGTAGCCGAAGCAGCAGCACTACACTGATCAATGTGCAGTGGACATATCTCGGCATCACGCTGCTCTGCGTGGTGCTCGCTCTCTTCTTCTACTACATGCCGCTTCCCGAGGTCAGTGACAGCGAGCTGGAGGAGTCGACCAAGCTGCTGCCCGTTGACCCGACCAAGAAGAGCATTGGCGGTCTGCAGCTGAGAACCGTCAGTCTCATCCTGGCCGTCATGGCCCAGTATCTGTACGTGGCAGGCCAAGAGAGCAACAGCACTTTCTTCAACAGCCTTCTCCTCTCGGCCCTGCCATCACAGCCCAAGTCCGGCATGGGTGCGGCCAGCGGTGCCGTCACTGGGCTATCCGGGCTCGGAGCGGCGGATCCGGATCAGCCGCCGGGCCTGACCCTCTCTCTATCGGATTATCTTACGGTGGGACACACGGCTTTTGCCGTCTCGCGATTTGCCGCCGCCTATCTCACCTACCTTGCGGTCAAGAACCCTCGGCTGCCTCAGCCACGAACCGTCCTCAGCTTCTGCACCTTTCTCTGTTTCTTGTCCGCTCTGCTTTGTGTTGTCATACGACCCTCTAATGCGAACCTGCTATTCATTCCTGCTTGTCTGTTTTTCTTCGCCGAAGGGCCCATTTGGCCTCTTATCTTCGCCATTGGCATGCGTGGCCAGGGCAGAAGAACCAAACGCGCCGCCGCTTTCATTACGATGGGCGCCTCTGGCCCCGCCTTCTTCCCCTTCGTCATGTACGGCATCATCATTCATGGGGGCACTGTACAACATGCATACATCCTCATTGTGGCGATGCAGGTGGTCATGATGGCCCTGCCGCTCTTCCTCACGCACGTCAAGGATGCCCGGCTGATGGTAGACCCACGTCCACCACGCCGCGTGCTACGAAACGAAGGAGAGCGTCCCATGGACGAAGCTGTTTCTGGCGGACTGCTTGCCGATGGAGAGCCTCGTGCTGATCCGGCCACCATTACTACCGATTTCTTCAGGGAGAATGCAGTTGCGGAAAAGCCTCCCCGCGGTTTCTTGGGCGTTGTTTCCAAAGGGCTGAGCGCAAAGATCAATGGGTCTCGCCGTAAGTCTTCGCCTGCACTCGAGGTCGAGCATAGCGAAGGCAGCCTCAGGACGTAGGCTCTTATATGCTTCTAATCTCCCTTTCTGCCCATTGGTCATTTTCATTTCTGGATATATCGCTTTTTTGGTTGTATATATGACGAGGCCACGACTTTGCGTATTTGGCCGGAGTTTGGTGTTGTTGATGGCATGAATGGTTAAGATTATACCCCTATCTCAAATGGAGTCTGGTTCTGGACGTTGTCTGTGGGATACAGACTGGGACGGTTATATAAAAGCAACTATGTACAGTTTCACATGGGCAGGCGTATTATAGATGGTAGATGGCCTTGATACATCCGTGTCCATCTACTTGGCATGGATCTTTGCGTTGACGGATGCTCTCTTGACTCATCTTTGCAAAGTTGCCTCGTGTTGTGAATGACATGATGATATCTACCAAGCAGAATTGATGTCCTTTTCGATAGACGTAAAGACGTCCACGCCCTGTCTCCCCAACGCCGTCGCGATCCCAACGGCCATGGCTCCCACACTGCGCATCCGCTTATATCCCTGGCCGTCGTAAACGCCTCCGACGCCGATGATGTCGAGGTGTGCCAATCGCGGGTCCGCATCGAATCTGCGGCGCAAGATGGCCACGTTGCCCAGCGCGAGGGGGTGGAGAGGCGGGCCGGCCATGCCGCCTATGCCTGCGTCTGGGAGGAGGGGCTCAGGGGAAGAAGAGGAAGAGGGGCCGAGGAGAAGGGATGAGCCGAGGGTGTTTGTTGCCGTGATGAAGCTTAGTTTTGATGCTGGGACGGGGGCTGAAGATGAAGCTGGAGCAGATGGCGAGTGGGAGCCGAGGAGGGCTGAGACGAAGTCGTCGAATTGGCCGGCGTGGGTATATGGTGGGATTTTGATGCCGATGGGAATATCTGAGGCGATGGGCAGAGCGGCGAGGTATGTCGCTAGGGAGGAGGGGGAGTATGCTGGTGGGGGGAGGTTGGGGATGTTGGGGCATGAGAGGTTGATTTCGATGGCTAGCGGGAAGGCTGACGAGGAGGGGGAGGAGGAGGAGGAGTGAAAGAATGAGGAGATGAGGCCGTAGGAGGAGGATATTTCGCTTGGGGAGCCGGTGATGCTTATTATGATTGTTTTGGGGCTTGATGATGCCGGGGAAGTGAAGGAGGATATCATGGAGAGGTATGCTGATAGGGGGAGGGGGCTGTAGCCTAGGGTGTTGAGGGATGCGAGGGGGGTGAGGGTGGATGTTTGGGGGATGTTGTTGGTGAGGGAGTCTTCTGGTGGGCCGGAAAAGGTGCTCGATTTTGTTGCTGTTGCTGTTGTACTACTGGTATTGTTGCTGCCGGGAACCGAGAGGGCAGCGGGATCGAAGAAGGCGTACCGGTGGCGGGAAGGATCGTGGGGGAAGCCGGCGAGGAGGCTCGTCCGGGTGGTTACCGCGCCGAGGGAGGGGCTGCGGAGGAGGGACGTGAGGTGGGTGTGGGATGTGGACCAGGGGGAGGCGGTGTTGAGGAGAGGGGGGTGGATGCGCAATTTGGGTGGCATTTTTTTTTTGATAAGTATTTATTGTACTCTGTTTGTCTGTATCAAGGAGGATGAGTTTCGTTATAGGAGTGAAGGTGAAGAAGGGAGTTGGAAGGTCGAGGGTTGAAGTTTGCTGTGAGTTGTGGTGGTGAGCTGATAAAGCGGGAAACATGTGGGGGAAACGATAAGAGACGGGTTTGTTTTTCCCCACATCTGACGGTCTGGCCCGCGTAGGCGAGACCAAAGGAAAAGGGGAAGCGAAAGGAAAGTATTGGTATTGCCTCATCCTGCTGTTGTCTTTCCGCGTATTCAGTAACACCTTGCGCAAAGAGGAGATCAAGGAGACAGATAAGTAAGCGGACTAAACGAATACTGGACGTTTCTATTGAATAATGAAAACATGCCGAAAAAGACAAATTGGCGTGTAACTAGATCTTTCCATCAGCTGCACCCCGCAGTTCCGCAAGCCTCGCTCTCCTCAGAAACACGATCTGGATCATGCGAGACATCATCACCTTCCCACTTGGCCTCCGTTTCCACCCTTTTACAAACACTCCGAAGCTTCCCAAGTCTCATACTGTTGCTGCGGTATACGCACCAAGTGATCGACGGGCCTGCGAATATGGCAAAACCACATAGGGAAAGAGGGGGGCTTTTCTCCAAGGCGCTTCATACTTGGTAAGCATTTATAAGCCCCCTCCCCCCCATGCCAACGTCCAGAGGGCAGCACTATTGGAGAGAAATACTCGTGCAAGTCCGCCTCTTTCAAGCCTCGTGCTGCGTTTCCGTGCTCTGGCCGGACAGAAATTCGGGTTCACAGTTGGTTTTGTCTTCGTTTTGTGTGCTGATATGCATCCGTGCGTGCGCAGGAGTTGGGAAGCCGTATCTGTACACTTATCCCCGAGGTTTGTGCTCGGTTTTTTTGTCTCGCGACGGGTTCTGCCTCTTCTGTTTGCTCCCCTCCTCCTTGACCCTCTTTGCTTGACTCTTTCACGAGAACACTCTGCCTGCTTCATGCTATATGAACATAAATAGGGCGCACTTTATCTCATCATATGTACATGTTCCGCCGAACAAAGTCAGAAACAACAGATATATATACAAGAGTCGTATCCTCAAGGCATGACTCATTTCCTCCGAAACGACAAAAGAAAAGGGACAACAGGAAAACATGTTGGTATACCATCTCGCCGGAGATGCAAAGAAATGACCCAACTCCAGGAAGCCATGTCAGAAATGAGAACAGATGCCGCAAACGTGACAAGGGAAGAACAAGAAAACACTTTTCTAGCGGCGCACAACATCATGTCTGAAAAAAAAAAAAATAGAAAAGACAAAAGGAAGCAAAAAGCAGAAAAGTTCGACATAATCCGGCATTACCAGCCAAACTGTTCGCAATGCAGCTCGACTCCCGGTCCGTCAGACCGGATGCACGCCGCCGTCGTGTTGCGAACCTGCGCCATCAGGCCGTCCGGCCCGCAACCCAGAACCAGCACGCGCTGCTCCGCCGGCGTCTCGTCGATCATGGTGCGGATCAAGGAGGGCATGTCCGGCTTGCCGCGTCTGATGAAGCTGCTGTAGGCATGCGGCTGTGTCTCTGCGGCGGCGGTGTTCTGTGTCGAGTCGGTTTCGTCTGTGATGGACTTGGAGGATGAGGATGAGGATGAAGATGAGGCTGAAGAGGAGGAGGATGAAGAGGATACGAGTGGCTGGGCCGTCACGGCGGGAACCGCCTTCTCGACGTCGATTTCGGACGGCGGTATGGCGGGAGCCGATTCGAGGCCCGTCTCAGCATCTGCCTTCTTCTCCGATGATCGAGTAACGTACAGCTGGAGCTCCACACGGTCGTCCTTTGCAAGGGTGTCGAGATGCGAGGCGAACCAGTTAAGATGACCTATTGCATCCAAGTCAGCCTACGCCACACTTCACACGGGATCCTGAGGCACTTACTCTCGTACTTGACCATCCAGATAAAGGTAATCTTCTTGTTCAGTTGCTCGGCAGTCTTCGCCTTGAGCATGTTGAGCGCCATGCCAAATGTAAACGTCGAACCGCTTCCACCCGCGACCAGGACGACTCTGTCATATTCACAAGCGTCGGGCAGGGTACCATAGGCGCCCTCCACCGAGGCCTTGACCGTCGCGCCGGGGTGCTTGACGGCATACCGGTGCAAGTCCCGCGTGAAGCCATCGTGGGAGTTGACGACAAACTCGAGCGGCTCCATGGCCGCAATGGTAAAGGGGTGTGTCTCGCATGTCCGCATCGAGGGAATCCACAAAAAGCAGTGCTGCCCCGACACAGCACCCAAGGGAGCCTTCTTAAGGGTCACGCGAGTGCCGCCGTTGGGCAGAGGGGTGAGAGCGGCCGAGTTGTTGGTGCTGTATATCAACAGGCGGGTCATGCGGATCAGGCGGTCGAGCACCCAGATGCCGGCCGTCACAATCACCACGTAGACAATCTTCTCGCCAAAGTTGGGCTGGTGGAGGCCTACCATGACGATGGCGAGGATCCAGAAGCTGATGTGGACGTAGTAGAAGAGCTCGTACCACCACCGGCGGATCACCGCTCCCGCAAACCCGACGATGAAGAAGGACGCGCCGGCGATTTCGCCATAGATGACGCTCTCCTCGCGGAGGATCGCGGTCCGTCCGGCAAGGCTAAAGTAGGACGAGTAGCAGGAGGCATGGATGATGACGAAGATGATGCACATGGAGCCGGCGATTTGGTGCAGGATGTTGAGGCGCTCGTATGACCACGCCGTCAGGAACGCCAGTGGAGTGTTCTTCAGAGCCAGGAAAATGACAACGACGAGATTGGCAACGGCCATCCTGTTACACCGTCAGTATCCCTGAGACGACAGGGGAGCGACTTGGCTCCCCCCCCACTTGCAGAGTCGATTCTGGTACCTACCATGCTGCCCGTGAGGCCAAGTTGGAGTTCATCTTCATGACAGAGTTGTCAATGTCTGTAAAGGTAATGATGATGTTGACGGCCAGGTACAAGAAGACGAGGATGGCATGTCCCCGAGAGGGCAGACCGGGTGCTGTGCGGAGAAGAACATTTCGCGGTTTCCTATCCAATCCCTCATATTAGCTTCCTCGTCACCAAGCCCCCTGCTAACCGTTTTTAAATCCATTGCCAGCAGACTTCAACGATGTATGTTCTTACCGAGAGAGAGCGGCCAAGGTCGAAACCCCCTTCTTTCCCGCATTCGACTTCTGCGCAATACGTCGTCCCAGATGGAAGCAGATGAAGATGGCCGCGAGCCCGACCATTGATCCGATGAATGCGTACATCTGCCGGTGGTTGAGCGCCTCACGGTGCGCAAATGCGCTACTGCTGGTTGGCATGTTGGGCAACCTTGATGCAAAAATAGTTTCGTATAGGAGAAAAGGTCTAGGTCGAAGCGGGCGGCTGTTGCCCAAGGCAGGGTCGAGGCTTGGTTCTCTAACCACCAGAACGAACAGTGAATGAGGGTGCCGGCAAAGCGAAGAAGTGAAGGAAGAGACGTCGTGGTTCGTGACAAGCCCGAGGCTGAGGCTTGCTGTGAAAGTGGATAGAGAGCAGGCGAGTATAACAATTTTGCCGAGCACCAAGGGGAATGTATATGTCCTTCGACGGCGACTATCTATCCGTCAGCGATCAGTCAAAGAACAAAAATGCCAGCCCCTGGCAACCACGCATTGCTCATGCTGATTACATACAGCGTCGCTTTTCGCAGATTCCAAGATTTCTATATTTACCTCCCGAGTGGGATGTTGAAGATAATCTTCGGCTTGACCCGTGCGGCAGCACAGTCCCACTATTTTGCCCTGATATCAAAGTGTTGCCGTTGCAATGATACCTCAGGAAAGGCAACTGCAGCTCGGCCCACGGCTCAGCCAATGCTGGGCAGAGATTGCGAATCTTTTGGGACTCGAGTGATCGTTATCTGACTTGGTTTTCAGATTAGGGAAGGTGAAGGCCGGCTGGATGCTCTGATCACGGTGGTCCCTGCTTCACGATGCCTGTCAGACATATGTTACCCCGGCCCCGACGGCACGGGCGAATAGGGCATGTGTAAGTGAAAACATTCGTGTGAGGATAATGCTTACTTTGTTTCTCAGGAGTTCTTTTGTCAGGCTAGAGACTATCTCGTTGGATATTTGCTGCTGGTTGGATATGATAAGCCTCCGACGAGAGGGAGGCCTCAGACGGGGGGGCGAGAAGGCCGCTGAGCCTACGATTCCAAATAACGTTCAGATGCCGAGCTCAACGCCGGAATATTCTGCTTTCTGTGAGATTTGATGCGAGCAAGAACCCTCACGAGACGAAACGAGCGGAAAGCACAGCTGGTTGGGCCAAGAGTCGAGAGACTACCCACGACATCCAGGACGTCTGCCTTTATGTTTATTCGTCCAGCGACTCGTTTCCTCACCATCAACTCCCCTTCTTTGCAGCCACCCAATTCAGGCGCCCGATGGCAGACTCGGCCCTTGACACAAGCATACATGAGCCAAAGGCCTGGCCCAATCCATGTAAGTCAAAAGCAAGAGCCCACAACAACGAGGGGGGCAAGGTCGCAACACGCCGATCTCTTTTGGCTCCTAGGGGGGGGTGGCAGGTACTCCGAACGAACAGCACTATCCAACCCATCTACTAGCACTTTCATGCTTCGCAGTAGCCTCGAACAGAGCTTGATACTGCAGCCTTTTCCCCCCCTCCACCCCGGAAGGACCATGATGCCATGATCATGTCGATATGAGAAAATCCCTCCCTCCCCCTTCGTTGTTAGCCCCTTCTTGGCCCGGCATCCACGATGCAAGTGTTGGCCCAGCTCTGACTTGCAGAGTTTAATTTCTCTTTCCCCCCTCCCTCCCTACCATCATGCCCTATGAAGTCACAGGGATGGTCTCTGGTGTATTGTATGCTTCATAGGTACGTCCAAGTCTTGAGGATTCGGCGGCACAAATGTCACCATTGCTGGAACGGGTAGGAGCTCGCACCGTGATACGGCGTATCACCCATGACACGACTTGTAAGACGGCCGCCTGCGAGTCGGCATGCTACACTGCAAAGGTTCCCCCCAAANTTGCAACTGGCGGGCATCCCCCCCCCCCCCTTGCTTACACCTTCCGTGGCTGTTGCTGTGGTACTACTTGCTGTCTTTTGTCCCTGGGCTGTAATGGGCACATCATCACCAAAGTCAAACCGAGAGACTTGATAGCCATGCATGCAACTTTGATCCTCCACGAGGGAAAGAATGCGGGGGGTACGTCCCAGCTAAGCCATCTTCTGCCCTGATGATCTGTTGAGGCACCTCGTATGTACTTTGGTTGAGCCTCCGGGGACGGGCCGACTACATGATGGCTCAGAATAGGCCCGTTGATGAGCAGAGAATGTACATACATACATATGCACTAGGATACATCCAGACGTGGTAATGGACAGCATGTTGAGACACGACGCGGCAACCCTGATTTCCACCCCATTCAAGAAGACCAACTAGCTTTTTCTCGAGAATGACGACAAGGTAGTGGCTCGAGATAAAGAGAGAGAAGAAGGTTTTTTCAACGTCGCATTGCAATTTGGCCGTGACTCTATCCCAAAGAGGCAGGCAAAATTTCTCGTATCATTCTAGGCCGCACTGCTTATGGGGGGACAAAATGTTTTCCTCGAGCTCTGGACCTCTCACTTTCCACGGGTATCGCAGCAGACTTTTGCAGCAGGTCATTCACAAATTTCTCGATACGCCGTCAGGGCGTGGTTCGTCTATGTTTGGGCTGAGCAGCTCCGATTCAGCCAGGGAAAATATACCGGCAAGACGTTGGAACGTGAATTTAGCCTCGGGCCCGGCAAAGTTGATTTTAAGGTGAGTTGAGTGAGAGCGGGTGGCTTGTCAAAAGCCCAGTTTTAGCGGCGCTGTCATCTCGAACTCTGCCGGCAAATCTGGCACACGAACTACATGTACCGTAGCTGGCAGCGATTTTAGCCTACGGAAGGAGTTTGCGGCCGTCAGTCTTTATCGGCTTTAGTATTCTTGGGGTGTGTGTGGGCTGTGACAATCATGTAAGGCGCCGATAATAGTTCTCTTGCAAACCCGGGAGGGTGTGTGTGTCTGTGTCTGTGTCTGTTTCCTTCATGTTCTAAGGCTGAGGTTGTGCCTGGCTCAGCAATACATGACTCAACCGAGGAGAAAGGCTGTGGTGCGATTTCAAATAGTACGAGTTATACCTCGGTCCTCAGCAGTCGAATGAGGACGGGTGATCATTTCGTCGGAGGAACTGAAGCTCGTCGACGCCGCTCATTGCTGACCGTGTGGGACCTAAAGGTCATGATGGACAGGGGGGCCAAGCCGGCCGGTTTAGCTGTAGTTGTTATGATTCGAAGGCGTCAAGCAAAAGTAGCACGTCGGCACGAGATGCAGATCTGACAGGAACAGGGCTAGCCGGTCATGATGTATAGCCATATATAGATGTCGGCACCGGGCAGTGCGGAATCGAGATTTGCGTCCTCGACCTACGTCGAGTCGGGATGATTTCGTCCGTAACCCTCCTCTTTTGTCACGATACAGGCAGGCAGTGAAAGAGTGGGAGGACACACGACATGCCTGCTCTCGTGCACGCAGCAACAGCATGGGCATGTGGCCAGTGATCCTTGGACCGCAGGTCGCGGCAGATGATTGCCGCACATCACTGAACAGGCGAGGCAGGGCCTGGCTTAATATTAGCACGCAATCTTGTTTGGCGCTGGCACGATGCAATGCCGGACTCTACTCCGGAGCCGTGCCAGGATCCGCGGACTTTTTTTTTTTTTTGACTTCGCCCATGCGCTGCCTGACGAAAACAAGACACAGTTTGAGCAAGTTTATTAGACAGCCGCTGCCTGGTCCTAGCAATCTGTATGTCATATGGAGCAGTCAACCGACTGGGCGAGGTGCCGCAGAGCAAGCAAGCAGTATCCAGAGTCCGCAGCCCTTGAGCAGTTTTGCAGCATGGCTGTGGTTACAGCGCAGAGGAAGCGCAATGCCTGATGATGTCGCCCGGCACATGACCGCCACTCAGCGCGCGAGGCAATTGAGCATGTAAGTGAAGCCATGAAATCAATGAATGTTCGAGACCCAGGATCAGGATCAACTGCAAAGCCAAAAGCATGACAAGCCTTTTTGACAGGCCGTGGCTCGCCAATCAGGCGCCCGCCCACAGCAGCCTGCAGGGTTACACTGAATTCGGCCCTGTCGACAAAGAGAAAAAGTAATCGGATGGGTGGAAGGGGAGCGGCTCGAGGGGGCAGACAAACAAGGGCTGCGATGGTTGTGTGAAGGCAGATGGGTGTGCGGAAGTGCGAGTTGATTCGAGTTTGCTCATCGTCGAGTCCGTCTGTCGGCAATACTCTCTCCGCACCCCGGAGTTATTATGCGGAGTTTTACGAGGCCAGTTTCCCCGCTATCGAGATCAACAGGAAAGGATTCAATGTGATCCAGACCTTGTTGTTCTTTGTTTGTTGAAGGCTTCATGTTTTGCTTGCCATCTTGCGGGGTGCGGGGAATGAAATGGATGCCGCTACAGCGACATGCAGAAGAATCAGACCACCGAGGGAAGACGGTGCTTGAGGAGAACCGGTTTGTGTCTGTTTGGGTGGTAACTCCGGCGATGGAGGTAATGATGTGTCAACTCGGGTGCCTTGATGATTCTGCCGTCTACTCATGATGCCTTCAGAAGCTCAAGATCGCGGCGTTTGTGGACGAGGATCAGCATTCGAAGCAGTTGGAATCGGTTTGATCTCGACGAATTCGTAGAGCTGCCTCTGCTTATAAGACATATTTGTAAGGCGAGGGGCCAATGGAGAGCCCCCTTGGCCTAATGGTTAAGGCGCAAGACTTCTATTAGCGTTGGAAAACCCAGCGTCTGTTAGAGGAATCTTGAGATTGCCAGTTCGAGTCTGGCAGGGGGCTTTGTCAAATTCAGACGCCATTCGTGGCTCTCGCCGCTCAACTTTTTGCTCTTTTCTCGCCCAGAGATTTCAGAATTTTTCTTCTTCTTTTTTCTTCTCTGTTCACCCATAAACATCCAGCTCCAGTGTTACAGGCTATATTCTAATCCCTCGAACAGGTCTAGTTCATGCTCGCAATTGATAAGAACAAGGAACCTGGAAGTAATCGCTCGCAACTCATAAACGCCGTGGTCAAAAGCCTACATTACAGAACTCGTCAACAGGTCCTTGCGGTCTTGCAACTGGCGGGCATTGACATAGCTCTAGGTTGACCACTTACCCTAAAATGCCCCGAGTTGTTTCTCAGCACCGGGAGGGTTAGGGTTACACATGTTCCCTACTCCATCTATCGCGGTCGTAGCCAGTGCTGTGAGAATGCCTTTCGTTTCTGATTCCATATGCACTTATAACATATAAAACTGAGTCAAGGGCCGCCTGTTCATCTCACGCCTTGAACAATCGAGAGCAAACTGTGTAATTACGCTCAGCAAGATATTGTGCCCTTCAGACATTGCATTGCTAGGAGAAATATACACTATCCTGTTCTATGACCTCGAGACGATTTGCGACCAGCGCTCCATTCATCACGCTTCACAGTATCCCCCCTCAACTGTGAAGATGCAATCTATGATGCCGTGTAAGCTGAAATGTTCTAGCCAGAGAACGTAGTCTCAAAAGATATGGGAGACATCTCGTCTTCACTCACAGATCAACCATTCCTCCCCTCCAAGAATTACGGATAGACCATGACCTTGGCTACCTTAGCTTCTTGCTCTCACTATAACACATGCGCAGGTCGCCAGAGCCTCTTACCCGCCTGAGCTCCGGATTCCGCTCGCCCTCCATCTTCTGCCTGCTGAAGCTCTGCAAGCCCTGCAACCAGTAAATGTCCTGCGAGTCGACCGTGCTGGCCATGTAGAACCTGTAGGCCTCCTCCCACCTGCCCAGGCCCCTGTAGCAGTGGGCCATGTAGAAGTTGATCTTGGACTCGATGTTGGTCATGCCCTCGGCGAACGCGATGACGGAGGCCTCTTCCGCCTCGCGCAGCGCCTTTCGGAATTGAGGGGGCCGCTCGCCCAGATACGCTCTGCAGGTGGCGAGGCGGTCAAAGATGCGCTTCTTGACCCAGCTGATGTCTTCGCCGTCGAGCTCGAACAGTCGGTCGAACATCTCGGCTTCTTTTTCTGTGCTGACTGAACTTGATCCGCTGGCCATGTTGGAGTGTAGACTGCCTGGTTTTTGTTTGTTTGTTTGTTGCTGTTGTTGTTGTTTTCTCTTTCTCCTTCTTCTTTGTATGCAAGCTGCCGAGGCTCTCTTCAGCTTCCCGCGAACGGTTCTGAAGGTCCAAAGCCACGGATCTCCCCGAACTCTTATAGGCTCATGGCGCTCGTTGCTATTCACAGGTTCTTGAATATGATGCAGATTCACCGCCAGGGAACATTTTCGTGCGCCTCTGTGGTAGCTGTTCAGTTGTTCAAAACGCTGAGGTGATCAAGTGACACAACATGCGGCTGGGGGGTTGTCGTAGAGGCCAAAGGCAAAACAAAGATGTATTCAGGAAAACGGCCCATACAGATCGTCATCGAATCACCTTGACATGGATCGAAATGGCATCTCGGGCAGGAGGCAGCCGACATTGTACGACCACGGCGGCACTGGCGCTGTCACGCTTCGGATCATATAGCTGTTCAACGTACGCAAACACCCAGGTTGTGTGTGAGCTGTGTGTGATACCTTGTGCCAAAGGATACATTATGAGAAAACAACATCATTGAATGGCTGAACAAAGATGAACACAGCAGAATCGCCAGTATTCAGAATTTGCTGGATGATCTTTATGATTTCTGTCAGGATCCTCGCGGCTAGAAGGACTTCCCGTGACAGAGAAGTGAAGGGAAACGGACCGGCCATTGACATTATCTGCAAAGTATGCCCACATCATGATTGGCAAACGAGTAGTAAAAGGTGCCCATTCTTCCAAGCACCCAGAAACATAGGTCGATGCCACTTGGATAGAAGTGAATCTCATTGAGCAAGTCAGGCCCAAGCAGGTAGTAGGTAGGAGAGCTGTTTGGTTGTTGAACAGAGTTCGTTTGCACGAAGAAGAGTAGGTCAAAACGATGGAGCGAAATGGAGGAGGAGCGAAAGAGTCAACCGTAGACATACCTACAAGTATAACAAGAAAAAAGAAATAAGAAAAAAAAAACGTTGAATAGAAAAAAAAAAGGGAAAAAAAAAAGAATCGATTGCGCACTGGTGAGCATTGCTCCCGGCAGGGCTTGAACCTGCGACCTTCGCATTACCAACACTTAGCTCGGAAGCTGGAGTATTAGTACGAAGCTCTAACCAACTGAGCTACGGAAGCGCATACGAATCCGGGAACTGGTGGGTTTGATCCACACTCCCGATTGTTGACCGGGTGTGAATTAGTCTTGTTTATGCATGATACGCAGCTGGTCCGTGAAGTTGGGAACTTCGCTCCCCCCCCTTTCTCCGACGTGGAAGATGTGCTCGGGGGGGTCATCTGCGCGTAATATGAGGACACAAGAAGCCTGAAGTAAGTAGAAGACATAGGAGTCTTTATAGCCTGGCCACAGGTTGACGAATTTAAGCTGTGAGCCCTCATGCTTCAAGTGGGTGGAGAGTGCATGTATGCTTCTACTCTTTAGGCACTCCTCCTCTGTCGATCACTCATGGAGCTTGGAATCTGTCATGGAATTATTGTTTCATTACGAAGCAACCATCTCTTCGGGTTGAGGAGCGCTAAGCGCAACGTAATAGCTATGACAACTACATAACTCAAAGGAGTAAAAGGCTGAACAAGCAGCATGACAACTTGGGGACAGAAGCGCAAGCTCAAGCAACGTGTGCTTCATGGAAACAGTGGGATCTCCTGCGTCGAGCAGTGAATCCCGCCGCCCAGCCTGGGCAACTCGTCAATGAGAACAGGCAAGATCCTCCGCTCGTCTCCAAACACCCTTTGCGCAGTCCGAATAGCTGCGGCGTCGTGAGCTGGATCACCAAACTGGGGCAAGATGACACCTCCGTTTACCAGCAAATAATTGACATAGCTTCGCACGGCGCGATCGTCGTTGAAGCCTCCGCCCTCAAAGAGATCCTCGTCAGGTTCCTCTATTTCGAGGATCTCAAACGGACGCCCCTGTGCGTCAGTTGCGGAGCTGAGCATCTCCAAGGCCTCCTCATAGACGACCGTCCAGTCCGTGGGCTTTTCCTCGTTGGCTTTGCTGAGGACGATGACGCCGGGACGGACAAAGCGGACGAGGGCGTCAACGTGGCAGTCGGTCGAGTCCAGACCCGGTCTGCCCGGGATCCAGATGACCTTCTTGACGCCGAGAGTACGAACAAGTTCGTCTTCAATCTCCTGGCGAGACTTGCCGGGATTTCGATTGTCATTGACAATGGAGCTCTCCGTTACCAGGAGAGTCCCGTCGCCATCGGTCTCCAGCGCGCCGCCTTCAGTCACGATGGACGTTTCGACACGCTCCATGTTGATGTCTTTCAGGAGGTTTCTTGCCAGGTCCACAGTGGTGGGTGTGGGATACTTGCCGCCCCAACCGTTGAAGTTGTAGTCAAGGCCGACAAGGCTGCGGTCGTCGCCGGGGCCTTCCTTGATCACAAAGACGGGAGCAATGTCTCTCATCCAGAGGTCCATGCTATCTCCTTCAACGCGGTGCACTTTAATCGGGAATGGGGTATCAATCTCGGCGAAGTATGCTTCGGCCTCTTCGACTCGCTCGGCTCCAACAATTACGGTGACAGGCTCGAAGTGGGCGATGGCGGCGGCGATGGTCGAGACCTCTTGGGTTGCTTTGACCAGTCTCTCTGGGTAGTCTTTGAGGATTCCCTCCCAGCCTGGCCAGCCCATGATGATCCCTTTTTGGGGAGCCCATTCGGCTCGGCGTTGAAAGGTTACGTCAGACATGCTTGAAAACGATATGTTTGTGTACACGAACGAGGTTTTTGAAACGAGCAGTACTCGAGCAAAGTTCTAGAAGACTGTTGAAGATGGCAGTTGGAATGAAGCTCACGATTGCCTTTCCGTTGTCGCGAGCAGTGCAAGGTCTTTATATCCGTCTTCTGTGCTGACTCTGTTCTTCTTGCTTCCAGCAATTACGTATGAGGCGGCTTGATCTATCATATATGATAATCGCCCAGTAACCATGGCTTTGCAAGAATGATCTCGTTCGTCGAGCTCGCAGATGAAAAATGCAGGGAGACATGGTCTGTGCGATGTGCAGCTGTATGTCTTATATAGTCTCAAGCCAACATGTCTCATATTACGGCTGCCTCCGCCAGTATTGCGTCTATTGTCTCAAAAAATTATGTCACGCTGCATCTTTGCCACTACTATTCAGCTCAGAAAATGTGAGACAATGATGCAAAAGCCCGGGCTTCAGCTGAGATTGGCAACGTCGATCGGACGGTGAGGATGGATGCCAGACGGGCAGAGGTCTGCTGTCTGATGCCCTCTAAGGAATTCACCCGCGGATGTGTATGCTTCCAACCTGCTCTAGGAAAACCAGAGGCTAAGCATACATCGCTTCTCTGTCAGTATCTTGTTGGAATTTCCGATGTTGCTTGGAGACTGAGGGAATGCTTTTATGTTTGGCAACATTTAGCTACGCCTCTCCGTGCTCAAGAGAGGTCACGAAGTACATTGTGCATGTAATTACTAGGTAGGCTGCAAGTGATCAGTTACCTCTTCACAAATAGATTCCCAGCAGCCTCATTTCATCCTTTGCTGTGCACTTTGTTCTCTATCTCTTCAGCATCTGAGTTCATCGAAATAGAATCCAAGTCAAAACGCTCACCAGCATTCATTTGCCTCTATTTATATTCACAATACCCTGGGAATGCGACGCAGTATTGAGAGCGTTTTGGCGGTTGCTCCGCCGCCACCGTGGCGAGCAGATTGAATCTCCCACAGCCTTTCGAGTCAATGTAAGAAACGCAGGGTTAGGAAAACTGATCAGTGTACAGCATCGGAGGGCACCCTTACAAGGTAAGTGACGAAAGGTCTTTCAGACATATTTGATTAGGTTACGGCTATTACTTGTTTACTTCTTTTATAATAATCATGGCCGCTTCACTAACACACTAGAGACAGAGATCTACGCCTCATAGGATGCAGTGTATGTGTTCGAAGAAGAGCAGAATATCCTGAAACCAGCACAGATGTAGCCTTCAGAAGCCTTGTCAGCTCCGCAGAGCTATGTGCAATGTGTAAGTCATTGCTAGACATTGCTATCAGTTGCGAACCAAATGAGCAGGTCCGCCAAAATGGTACCGTATGGTGGCGATTCGGAATACCGATACACGGAGTCACTCCACGCTTCCCCTTCGAGTTGCACTGGGCTGCTGGCGATCGCTCACCTTCATTTCGTGTTTTCCACCTGAAACCTGGTTCGTCACACCAAACGGGACTAAAGAAGTTGCTAGAACATGAGATGACACTCCACTAGTAACTGAGAGAAACGAGATGGTACGCAACGACCTGCGCTTTGCGTTTCCATCGCGTCTTCCGAGAGATACATCATCACAGCAGAGTCTCCAATGGGCTATAGCCCATATCGAAAAATGCAACATGGACACAAATGCCATGACCTGACTGTGGTGAAGCCCCTTCCCAACAGAATTCTAGACATCGAGGCGCCAGGTATAGGCCTGAGACTGTACCTGAGCGGCAATAGGCCTGGTCGATACATGTGCTTGAGCCACTGCTGGGGCTAGTTGCCGGCATCTGGGAAGACGACTCGTCAAAACCTTCGTCAGAGAATGGAGGGTATATTGCTTGAGACTCTGTCGAAAACCTTTCGAAACGCCATTGACTTAAGCCGGAGGCTGGGTACCGCGTCATCTTTGGATTGATGCCCTGTGTATAATCCAGGAGGACGAAGGGGATTAACTCAAGGAGGCGCCACAGATGGCCGCTATCTACAACAACGCATACTTAGCCATCGCCGCAACCGCATCTCGAAACAGCAGTGGCGGGTGTTACCGATCGATCTCTCAGGGAGCCTATGAGCGAGAGTTTATCTATGGGGATGGTTGCTTCGGAAACGTCCCAGCTACCCGGATTGATGTCCGCGAAGAGATCCTGCATTTCGACGATCGACATTTTGGTGAGGTCAGAAGCAGAGAGTCCACCCCTACTTGAACGCGCCTGGGTTTTCCCAAGAATTCGCTCTTCTCGGATGCTCCATTTCTGCAATATGGAGCTGCTTTTCGAATGTAAAGTGGATGCAGACTGTCAATGCGAAGAAGTAACCCGTTACTCTTCAACACGAAAGGTTTTTCTTCATGAGATGCTCCATGAGAAATCGCGAAAAGCGCCCAAGGTCTTGTACTGGCCGGAGTTTCTGGACTCAAGGTGACATTTGACAAAGACAGACTGCCAGCCATCTCGAGCGTCGCCAGGTCAATCACGGCGACTGCTATTTAGCGGGTATGTGGAAGAGTACGCTACTCGACTCATTGTTCTGGTTTGTCATTGGCGGTGGGCTTCAGAGGCATCGTCCCGCAGAACAAAGGGCTCCGTCGTGGTCCTGGGAGTCTGCCTTTGGTGATGGGTCGTGGAGAGATGCCAAGAGGCAGGAAAGCCTGTGGGCCCATGAGATCAGTCCAGACACGTCTACGTTAAGCTACTGAGGGCAGAATGCAATCCTCTGAATGGCGATCCATTTGGGTGTATCGATTCGAGGATCATGACACTGAGTGGAAAAGTTACGCCTTGCCTACTCATTTGGTTGACCAGCGAACATGTTGGTCCTCAGGAGCCCGGATGGAGGATTGTTGCTTTCGATAACCTGCCCTACGACAGGTCCCAGTATCCATACTGCTTCCTGCTCCAAGCGGACTATCTATTCACTCTCGATATGCCTGGTCGCTTGGATGTCGTTTGCCTGTGACTATATGACAAAGGTAATTCCGACTGGAAGGGCTTGTTCTACGTCAAATCGGTAAAAGTTTTGGGAGAATGGGGGTTTTCTTCATCGATTTGGAAGAGGGCTGCATACCTTGGGACTTGGTGGAGGTCATAGACATGACTGTGAACTATCATCTAGAAACACAAAGTTATGAGCTACGTCCCTCTCTTTGAACAATCAGGGGAAACCCGTAGCAGGTGCAACGATCTAGTTCTCTGACACATCCGAACATCAAGGAATGAGAACCTGATGTAGGAATGTTGACTCTCCTGCCAGAAGAGACACGGTGTTATGTTGAACAAGGGCAACGCACCGCTGAGCAGCAGCAACAGCAGCAACAACAGCAACAACAGCAACAACAGCAACCTTTCTCCACAGGTACTCTGTTTCGAAAGGCACTATCGGGACAACTCGGAACCATCTCCCTGAATCATCCAGTCATGCCACCCTCGGATTGGTCCCCAAAGGCGGCACGGGTTGGCTTGATATGATACATCTTCATCTGGACCAATTGAATATCTCTTTCCATTAGAAAGAAGGCTACTCATTGTATACCCAAGCCCCTCAGGCAGAGCTTGACATGACCAAAGGTTACACTGCAGGGGGGCCGCGATATCGCTACAATTGTATACTCAGATATTGTGTTCAGCTTAGAATAGTTTCTGCTGTGCATATTCTGTGTGAGTATGTGGGTATGTCTACGAAGTAAGTCTTATCAATCGCATAGATGCCAATTTGGAAGAGACGGGAAGAGTGAAAGCACACAGTAACAGGCCCAGTAACTCATATCCACTTTCGCTCAAGCAGCGTTTTTCTTCTCTCACCGCATATACGGAGTACGAAAGAGGGAACAGTACGCCATGCTCGGTAACCATACGTGATGCACGGTCTGGGGAAACCCCGTTGATTGCGGAACACTGCAGATCCCCAAATTGGGACGAGCCTCTTCCCTTTGGACGAGTATTTTGTTCGATTACAACAAGGCTCGTGTTACCGACATTGCTCCGCTTGGCACTGATCATCTTCAGACCTTGTTGTCAGCCGCACACCATCGTACGACTTAGGAACCGTTTTCTGGTAAGGATGCTCGCAGGGCCCCATCCTCTGCGTAAGCCCCCTAAGGTATTGAGCGTTGTCGGCCTTCAAGTTGGTCACACAGTAAGAAAGAGCCTAATGGGTTCAACTGTGGCGGGAAAGGAATGCTACCGAAACACGGCCTACTTGCCTACGGGACGTAGAGTCGGTCATGCCGCCTCGCATTCTGAGGTGGCACAGCCCAAGTCGATCACCAGAGTGCAAAAAGAGCATTTATTGCAATCAGTAAAGAACAAGGAAATAATCTTTTGACGATTCGTTATAAGGTGGAAATTGGAAGCGGTGGGTTGTGGGTTGTGGGTTGAATTTGTTGTGCTTGTCTTCATAAACTCGCGCGTACTTTTATTTTGACTCTGGCTCTATTTCCATGCTGATTTTAATAGCAACTTGTCACGTAAGGTGGTTCAGCCTCCTTCGTCTGCTTCGGGTTCCTGCCTACATCATATCTATATCCTGTGCCCCTTTGGTTATTCATCACTAATGAACAGGACTTGTTATGACTGCAATGCAGAAACATCCGAGCACCGTAATCTAGCCCTCATATTCGAAGAATCATGCGTAGCTCCACGTTCGCGATGGATACTATTGTGATACGGCATCGGGCGAGGCATCTTGTAGTCACGCAGACGCTGATTGCGATGCAATCTAACGGCAAGACAGCTCCAGGAGAGACATTAGAGTCTATCGCATTCATCATCACCACCGACTACTTACAAAGACGCGTATACTACACGTATCAATGTTACTTAGCTCCATGCCTGTATCGATCACATACACATACTTAGCTAGGCATGGAGCTGGTCATGTCGCGAGACAGCGCATCTCAACTGGATTTGCCAAGCATGAAAACGACGCAAGCTTTGATCAGCAGAGGATAATTTGCCGACCTGCTAGGGCGACATCGCCATAAGCAGACGTGAAACTTCTGGGTTATCTCCCGCGCCCCCCTGGTGCAGACACTAAATATGGACAATCGCTTCGGCGAGGGCCTCAAAAGTCCACCAGCTCATCATCTCGGCCGCACTCGACAAAATATTCCATCCGTCGGCCTCACCTCCTTCCCAACTGGCCGCAGACGAGAAGAGAGAATAGACTCCCCATGCGGAAACCCATGCAAGGGCCCGCAATGCGAGATCCGGACGAAGTGGAATGCAGTAAGCGTCAAGTGCCGTTTACGCTTGGCAAGCAAGATGATTGAAAATCTGGACTGCGAATTGATGCGGAATTGTCGACTTCTGAGGCTCTCTGGGAGCGGTGTGCGGCTGGCTGCATGTGATTTTTTCGCCGCGCTGACGACTGGAGTATGATGTCTCGAGTTAAGGAGTTAAGGATGACGGGAGCTGAGCTGACGTTCGTTTGCCAGCGGAATTAGAACTGGCATAAAGCCGGGCACTGGGTGGGAGCAGGTGTAACATTACAGATGGCAACGAAGGAATGAGGTCGGACGACTTGATATCCGACAACCGATGAAGATCTGATGAAGATGCATCACAGGCAGATTCGGGAGTCACCTGCTGAGCTAGATAGGTACCTCACCTTACATGCAGTTTGACCCAGGTATAAAGTACCTTGCCTACCTGTATCAGCCGATGCATGTGCAGATCGCTTCGTGGTGTGGTGGCGAAGCCTTGCTGTCTAGAAGTAGAAGTAGAGGGCGCTTGACGGGACAGCCAGGCCCTGCTCAACTCCCTGTTTTGCATGTAAGATTGATAGTAGTTAGTTGCCAGGTTGTGTACATGTAGTCTCAACTCCCTGGATAGCATGTAAGATAGTTGCCAACCTAGCAGCGTCAACTCCCTGCTTCGCAAGTGAGATGGGGAGTTGCCAGGGAGTTGCAAAGTAGTTGCCTAGCCAGTGAGGTGAATCAAATCGAAGCGACACGAGCCGAGTCGAGTCGAGTCGAAGCCTGGGTGCGGGATTATCCTGCTCTATCTTACCTGCCCTTCATTTCGGAACCGTTACATTTCGTCGTCTGATCGTTGCGACCCGGTCTGGCCGTAGCCGACACGTGCATACGAGTCCTAGATGTTGTATGATTTCCCAACAGGCTGCTGCACCGTGCGTCCATGTGGCGGCTGCAACACTCGGTCCCAGAGACCCGTCTGAGCACGCACATGTCTGAGTCGGAGTCCCCAACCCAACGGTGCTGGCCCCAAGGTGAGCCCTCCTCCACGTGGCCGTGAATCATGGCAATGGCACTCTGCCAGCGATCAGCGATCCTCGCGATCCTCTTGCCTGAGACTCTCCGTCCATCCGCTCGGCCTCGGGCTGAAGGTGGTGCGTCGTGCTCCCCCATCCCCCCTCCAAGGCGAGATGGAGGCTCCCTCCAACAAGCTCGCACGCACAGATTACCGCAAAACCCGCCGCAGAGCCTGCACGTAAGCAACGGCCGGGAGTAGGCGTGCGACGGAGGCTGTTCCGTGTCTCTCTAGCCCGGTGGGCGACAGGCCCTGTTTCTGCTTCGGGCTGGGTGCATGGAATGCCGAATGCATTCTTACAGACAAGGATCAGGTTGCGATGATGGCGGAGCCATCCATACGATACGCCGTACCATCCACAATCCAGGGTACTGTTGCTCGGCCCCTCCCCCCCTGGGTATCCCCTTGTCTGGCTGGCCTTACACGCACGGATTGACGAGCCATGAGCCACGGACCCAGTAAGCGACGCTGATATGCTTAGATCCCTGCATTTCGCTCTCGCTTTTCCCTAACCCGCACAGACGTGCCCTGCAAGGTGGCATTCCGATGGCTTTAGCCGTTGCAGCGTCTGTCATCCTGTGACGGTCCGATCATGACTGCAGGCAGTGGACTTTGTCTAGACATTTTCGAGCCGATTTCCTGATAGAGCGCGAGATAGTCTACATGTACGTGGAGGGACCCGATGGATCGCCCAGTGTTTCCAAGCCAGTCGAATAGCCGAAGGACTTGGCCGCCCACGCTCGAGATAGCCCAGCAGAGGCCGAGCCCAGGATGGCCCATGGTTGCACTGGCACATGGGGGGCATTTGCTGCGATTACAGGCGCTGCTGCTGTTGCGGCTGGCATCGCGTGGAGAGCACATGGGCAGTTACACGTAGTTACAGGGTCCGTACATGGACAGGCAGAGACCGGACTCCAGACATCAATGATGCACAGCCGGAGCGATTGCAGCCAGTCCACTGTAAGAGGCACATGTGTACAGTACTGTTGTAGTATCGTATGAGCAATCCGCCACGCCCCTTCCATGTCCCGTTGAATCCTTCCGGTTCACGCCGCCTTTCATGGCTCAAGATGACTATGCCTTGAATGGTATTGGTAGAACACGATTGCCTTGGAAAGTCGAATCACTCTGGCTTCTAGTTGCTTCTATAGACATTCCATCCAAGCGAGGTGCTGCATCATCTCGAGTCCAGAATCCTTTGTCTCTCTTCTTCTCTCTTCGACCTTGGCTATAACTGAACCTACCCTGAACGTTGTGAACCCTTCCAGCTTAGCCCCATGGCTCTATCTCTCGATCCTCCTACATATGTGTAAGGCACATGCATATAACCAGGGATAGCATTCGGGCTAAATACTCAACGGGGCCTAGCCGGCGGTCCGCGCTTGGCTGCTGCATGTATTGGATACTGCCGAGGTATAAGCTTCCGCAACGGCGCCCCGCGGCAGATCAATCGCCTCGATATAAGCATGCCCTGCAAGGATGGCGCACCGCCCTAGCAAGAAGACCTACAGGTGCTACGAGCGCTATACCAGGTGCTAGCATCCCGCCTGCGGAGACCAAAGCAACTGGAGGCCACCTAACCGGCCAACCAGCCCAAGCCTTGCCTGCCTTGCCGGCGGGTGACAAATTACGTCGCCAGCTTCCCTCCCCCCAAATCCTTCGATTCTGTTCACGCAATCTGATCCCTCCAGTCCCTTGTCTGCCCACCTTGTCGACCTTGTCCATCGAATCCCTCTGCCACTCACTCGCTCGCAATCTCATTCCCTTCCTCTCGGACATTGCTGGACTTCTTCAATGCCTCGGACGTGCTGCTTGCTGCTGATACTGCGACTGCTACCGTATTGACTGACCTGTCCTCCTCTTTTGTCCGTGTCCAGTCCAATCCCCTCGTCCTCTCAAGACTCCCTTCTGCCCACGCCCGCACACACAACGATGCAGACGTCCGTTGTCACCATCGGCTCCCACGCTGCCACCGGCACCAGCACCAGTACGACGACGACCACCTCTCGCCGGGACCGCGAGGCCGCTCGACAGGGTACCTGGAGATGTGGAAACTGCCCCAAGAACTTTGCTCAGAGTAAGTCACTCACTGTTTCACATGCTTCGGGCGGACTCAACACCAAGTCCGGGCTCGTGCTGTTGGTCCGCACTTGGGCTTGTCTGCTGCCGGAAGCTTCATGTTCCTGGCGGGCTCGTTGATGCCACCATATGAGACATTTGGCTGACGTCTGGGGCTGCGGTTCGACCCCGTCCGTTCATACAGAAGAGTATCGAGACAAGCATCAGCGCCGCTGCATCCAGGCTTCAAGTAGACAGAAGCTGTCCAAGCAAAAGTCTTGCGTCGCTTGCGCCTCCTCCAAGCTTGGCTGTGATCAGGCCACACCGTCATGCTCCCGCTGCATACATAGGAACATACACTGCCAGTACGTCTCAGCCCTCGCCGCCGACAACCAGAAACGGCAGCAGGACCAGCAGGCAGCGCAGAAGAATGCCAATCGCCGGTTGAGCCAGCAGCGAGAACAACTGCAGGCGCAGTCATCAGACGGAAGCCCTGCGCAGTTTCTGTATCTAAGCGGCGAGCCTCACCCAAGTCTCGAGGAGAACATCGCCACTAGGGAAATCCGCTCGACGGGGACATCTCCCGAGCTGGACCCTATGAGGGTCGCCAACGGTTCGGCCCACAGCGGCACGGCGGGGAATGTCATGACTCTCTCGACGCCTTCACCACATCATCCGTCCGCTCCCGCTTCCAACATTGGCATCGGCAGCTGGCATGTCGAATCACCACCGATTACCCGATCCGAGAGCCTTTCTGATCAGCTCTCAGGCGGGCCGCTGCGAGACGCGGGGATGAGCCTCGACTGGTTCAGGCAGAACATCTATCCCTTCAGCGCTGCCGGCAGCGAGAGCGGCGAATCCGTGTCCCATTGGCAGCGCAGCAGGCTATCGCCGTCGAGAGGCAATCCGTTCATGCCATCCGATGGCGCCCTGTCGGCTGAGATGGAATATGTCAACGACAGTGCCATGACCGGCATCTCCAACGACGACTTGAACTTTGATCTTCTTGGCTCCTTGGGCATACTAACCCAGAACCACGTCTCCACGCCCAACGCACAGCAATCGCCGCTCTCAGCCCTGCTGCGGCCCCCGACGGCAGCCACTACATCCGGCCAGGGTATGCCGCCACCAGTGCGCAACATGCCCTCTCATAGCCACAGCCCCTCAAGCACGGACGAGGAGATGAGTGCAAAGGAATCCCTGCACGATGCTGTCAAGATGGCCACCGGCGGAGGCTCATCGCTGGGCGGCAAGTTTGAAGACCACGGCTGGCAGCGGTGCCCGTTCCACAAGCTGAACACCGCCGACGAGCTTGTTCGCACCATCTGCAACTACCCGAGAATCATGGTCCGGCCCGGCGAGTACCCGCCCTTTGTCCATCATAAACTTTACCGGTGCGCTACGGGAGAGGTTTCGGAGCCGCTTGCAAGGGCATTCTGCTGTGTTGGCGCCTTTTATGCCTCCGTTCCGACCAGCGAGACGTTTGTATACTCCATGATCAACGAGGAGAGCAGAAAGCTCATCGACTTGTTTGTAAGTGGTGTTCCTGTCATGATGTTTCGACTCGTTTTGACACCCGCCAGCACAAATGGTCCGGCTCAGACAGCGATATGCTAGCCGTCATTCACGCCATGTGCATTTACCAGATTCTCGGCTTCTTCGCGAGCAGCAGCCCAGCCCAAGCGCAGCTGTCTGAGATGCTCCACTTGTATTTTCTCAAGGCACGTTACATGGTATCCTGCTTACCTTGTGGTCTCTCTCATGGCTAACGGTGACAGATGACACGACGACTCATCCAGCAGCACCTCCTCCCGCCCTCCACTGACGAGGTGACGGACGAGGTGAGCTGGCGACGATGGATCATGAAGGAGACGATTCGACGGACCGTCTTCCTCGTCAACACCATCAACACCCTCTCCTGCAGGATTCAGAAACAGAATCCGTACTACTTTGAGCCCTTGGACGATAGCCTTGTTCGAAACACGACCCTCCCCGCTCCGGAATCCCTATGGAAAGCCTCCTCGGCCGAGGAATGGATGGCTGCCAAGGCGCAGCTGGGACCAGAGGAATCTGCGCGCAGTTGCCTGACTGTCCAACAGGTAGTCGACCAGTTCATGTCGGAAATGGATCCCAACGACCACCAGAACCACGACATTTGCCGCGTCAAGTACGAACAGTTTGATGCATTTACGAGACTTATCCTTGCCACAGCAAGCAACAGTTGAGGAAATAGGAACATGTCACCAAATACCCCAATCTTTAGAGCGAGATACAGTAGAGAAATAGATCCTACGCGTGCATATTTTCCCTCTACAAACCCTGTCGACGCCTCGTGGCCCCGTCAACTCCGGACCGTGTCAGCGCCAACCCTTGAGGCAATTAGCGCATGATGTGTCAAGACTGACGTTGAGATTCTTTGCATTTAGTCATCGGATGCCCCCTTGCGAAGCTTGTGCGGCTCGTGAAACCATTCCAACATGGGTGGTAGTACTCCTTCCATTATTAGAAGTAGGTAAGAAATGTGGGAAGAGACTTGAACCCTGCGGATCTCGTCGATCACCGTTGAGTCACAATGATCAACTTTTCCCGTGGGCTCCGATCGCGTCGGCAAATGGACAAATAATTAACGCCTCCGCTTATACCGTTGGTAATCAGCCTGTCAGAGGAGGACGGGGTCTGGTGCTACTGTGCCTGGCTTGCTTGCATGTTCTGCTCCCTGGTGCCCATGGTACTACTTGCTATCTTGGGGTAAGGCTCGTTTACCAATGCAATGGCTGGCAGATTGGACGATAGCTAGGCTTGATGCGGTTATTGGCGATTGTCCGAGTTTGGCGGTGTTATCGTTCACCTACCCAAGACGCTCTGGTGTGTCCCGTCATCTGAATTGCTGGCTCACGTTTTGGTTCCCCTGGCTTGGTGTCACTCACACAGGGCCACTACCGCTGGACTTTGGTATTCTCTGGAGCGAAACATGGCAGGGAAGGGGGTGAGTGAGACATTGTCTAAAAAGTTGCCTAAATGGCTTACCCGGTCGATCGTGGCAAACGGGTGTGGCAGGGTCGAGCACTATGCCGGTAGCGTGCTAGTTTGACGGAGGGATATCCATTTCGTCTGACGGGCGCGAATCGAGACTCTTGTGCAAGGTGGGAAGTGGGAATGGGGGAGGGGAGGAGGGGCAGAGAATGTGGGATGAGGGGCTGCGGGATTGATTGTCAACTGGAGATATAAACTCCGCAAGGCAGAAAAAAAAAAAAAAAAAAAAAAAAAAAAAAAAAACAATACTGGCCAACAACTTGACAATACTGTGATTTGATGACAAGTTGTACGCATCATCCACGAGTCATCACGATGCGATGCAATGCGATGCGACGGAGGGACAGGGGGTCACCTTGTGAGGACTCAAACAAAATATCGAGGGACACGAATGCTACTTTTACAGAGAAAAAAAAAGCGAAATTCAATTTGCAATCCCCTAGGGAGTACTGAAGCTTCACTCCATGCATGTACGTTGAACGACTAAAGTATGTTTCCCCTTGTTTGGACCCCCCTGATGTGCCACCAGTTATCCCCCATCCATCTGAGGTCAATTCATAATACCTCTTGGCTACTCTGGCTACTACTACCTACTACCTACACATGCATAGGAGACAAAAAACATAGAAAGGAACAAATGCAAGGACATGAAAATTAAGCAAAAGCTTACGCGCTCGCAGCAGCCGCATTCTTCTCGAAAATGACAATCTTCTCGGCAAAGTTCTTGCCCGCCCTACTAATGCCGTCGAGGCTGTCATGCTCCTTGGCCAGGATGACGTTCTCGGGATAGAGCTTGCCGAGGAGGGCGAGCCTGAGGATGGGATCAGCCGTGGGAATGACATGCACACCGGGCGGGCTGCCGGGGGTGACGCGGGGCGAGATGACGAGGCCCGGCTTGGAGAGGATGCTGGCGGCGCTGTGGACGTAGGCGGTGCTGTCCGAGGCGGCCTCGTCGGCGCCGGAGCCGGTCTTGTCGGACCGCAGCTCGTAGGCGTAGCGGCGGCCGCGGGCAATCTGGCCGAGGTCGACGGAGACGCAGGCGCCCGAGTCGAGCGTCAGGCCGAGCTTGACGACGCGGCGGAGGGCGTCGCCGCTGGGGTCCACGGCGAGGGCGGACTCGACGACGCTGGTGTCCGCGTCGAGCAGGGACGCCGCGTTCCAGCCCGTCTTTGTGGTGAGGGCGTCGCTGGCGGACAGCTCCGTCCGGGGCGCGTTGATGTACTGGGCGTGCTCGTAGTCGAAGAGGACGTCGGTGGCGGAGGTGTTGAGGTGCGCCGGGTGGTAGCGCAGCAGGTGGAGGGAGCGGGAGCCCGAGAGGAAGGCGGGCAGGATGAGGCCCTGGGAGTACTGGAAGCCGTAGCCGCCGCGGGGGAGGTGCCTGGCGGTGAAGACCTTTGCGAGGTCGACAATGGCCATCTGCTGGATGTTGCCGGTGAGGCAGTGGACGAGGAACGCGCGCCGGGGCTCCTCGAGGTCGCGGATGCCGCGGGTCGAGCCGGGCGGGATGACGAGGGGCACCTCCTCAAAGTTCTCAAAGGGGATGAGGCTGTCCCTCAGGAGCACCATGCGGTGCAGCCACTCGTTGTAGAGCTCCATGAGCTGCGAGTCGCTGCGCGGGCCAAAGAGCAGGGCCGCGACCGAGTGCGTCCACAGGTGGCCCTCGCAGGGGCTGCGGATGCGGAAGTCGAGGCTCTTGGGCGCCGGCTTGACGCTCTTCTTGACGTGCTTGACAATGGTGGACGCGACGCGGTTGGCCTGGTGGACGATTTCGCTGCGCGCGGCGTCGTTGGTGGCCTTTTCCAGGGGAAAGGTCGACTCGCGGCCGCGGGTGGACAGCGATGCCGCGAGGCCGTCGATGAGGATGGACGAGGCGCTCGGCTGGCCGGGCGGGTCCTGCCCGAGGCGCGAGATGACCACGTCCAGGAGGGGGCCCGAGTTGGCCACGAGCTGCTGGACGTTGTAGACGCCGGGCGGGGTCTGGAGGGCCTCGGTGAGGGTGACGGACACGGAGGAACGCGCGCCGCCCTGCTTATGTGATGACGACGGGGGAGAGACGTTGGCCATGGGGACGGCGGCGCCTTGGTTCAGCCACGAGGGGACGACGGTGAATCCGATTTGGAGGTTGGCGAGGTTGACCAGGCGGTAGGGAGAGCCTCCAATAGGAGGGGTGGCGATGGCGGAGACCATGGTTCGAGCTCGAAGCATTCAAAGGAGACGCTTTGAGGCCCAAGCCAAGTAGGAGGGAGAGGAAGAAAGAAAGAGAGAGGAAGGGGGGGAGAGAGGAAAGGGTCTGTTCGGCAGGGAAGGGTTGGGTTGTCAGAAAGTTCGGATGGATTTCCTTCCTTCTGGCGAGGGAAACTGGGAATTCTGTCGACAACGGGTTGACCCTGAGCAAGATGATGAAACGTGTCCGCGGATGATACGAACAGGCAGCTCGGGGTATCTCTCTCACTCTCTCACTCTTTCGTACCGGAACCAGGGATGTAAGGATTTGGGATGTTGTTGATGTTGAAGATGCAACTTTGCTGGAAATGTAAAAGCGTCCCAGGCTTGCGGAATCCTTTTAGACCCTAGGAAACGGGCGCGGCGGCCGGGCTTGCTTTAGCTTACAGGAACAGCTTCCCCGGCTCGGACATGCATGGATCGATAACCTACGGGACGATCTGGCGTGGCTTTGATTTTTTGATTTTTTTTTTCCCTACTATCTGCTTGCTATCTATTTTGCTCTACTGAGGGAGGGGGGTGTTGGTTTATTGTTTCGGAGTTGGGTGGCTTTGGCTTTTACGGTGGCTTGTTTGACAGCCCTGCGAGAGATCTCGGAGTTGGATGGCGGGCTGGTGGATCGCTCGGAGTTGGCGCGGCAGTCAAGGAGTTCCGGATAGTCTACTTTTCTCTTATTTTCCTTCGTTTTTTTTACTAATGCCGGGTTACCAATCTGCGGACCGGAATGGAGAGGCGGTTGGTTTCTAGGCAGGTTTTGTGCAATCTGTCCTGCTTATTGTGTAACCTCCAGGAACGCGCATCCCGGATCTTTGGTTATAGTAGCCCCGAAATCGATTGTCAGCCCGGCGCATGCAATCATGCACTTACTCGCTATCAAACAGCAGCAGCAGCTGGCCCATGAACCGGACCCATGCCGGCTTAGCCGCTGCTGCAGGCCCCGAGATGCAGCTTACGCCGTGCAAGTGTGTGTGTGTGTGTGTGTAAGTGTGCTGGGCCCCTGGCTTCAGCCATCTAGATTCTGCATCTAGTATCTGACATGAAGTTTTGGGTTTTCTTTTTGCTTGGACAGGCATGTTGGTGTCTTGCCTGAAGATCTCTGCTGAGGCGTTTTGGATCCTTCTTGCTTGGCTTGGGGTGGATGTGCGATTGGAGGGATGGGTTGGTTTAAGCTTATGGGATTCGCTGGTGGTTGACGATAAAAGCGGCGAGGCTCGTCCAGCTGCTTATAAGCGCTCAGCACCACGCCCCGACAGCAGCAGCAGCAACGAACAGCAGAAGCAGAAGACAACAGCACCCGTTATTCTTTCCTTCCATCTTCTTCAGTTTGTGAGACTTGCGCAAAAGAAAAAAGATGGCCTCAGCTGCAACCGCCAGTGCCCCCGTGGCCGTCACCGGCTCCGTGCCCCTCGCCCCCTTCACGGGCACCGAGGGCGCCTACATGCTGCCTCACCACGCGCAGGAAATCGACCGCCTGACGCGCCAGCACCGCTTCATGAACTCGACGACGGGCGGCCAGCTGCTCGTCACGCCCAACATCAAGGAGAAGAAGGAGCTGCGCGTCCTGGACTGCGGTGCTGCGGATGGTATGTTCTGAGTCCCCCCTCAAACCCCTTCACAAACTCCAACGAGATATCAACGAGTACGTGCAAAAGAACAAAGTAGAGAGCAAGAATGGCTAACGCGAGCAAACAAACAACTTAGGCACCTGGCTGCGTGACCTGCCTCGCCAGCTCCCAGACCACAAGCTGGACCTCCACGGCGTCGACATCGGCTCAACCCTGTTCCCCCCTCCGTCCGCGGGCGTCGACCTCCGCGAGCACGACATCCGCAAGCCCTTCCCCTCGTCCTGGGGCTGGCAGTCGTCCTTTGACGTCATCCACCAGCGGCTGCTCATCTGGGGCATCAAGTCCGCCGAGTGGCCCGTCGTCATCAAGAACCTGGTCCAGGGCCTCAAGCCCGGCGGCTACATCCAGCTGGTCGAGGCCGAGTGGATCAGCCACGAGTCGCCGGCGGACCCGGCCACGCGGCCGCAGCTGCACAAGCAGGCCCTCATGCAGGAGTGGTCGACGGCCGGCTTCGGCATGGACATTCACGTCGCGTACAAGCTCGAGGGCCTGCTCAAGGACGCGGGGCTCGAGGACGTGACGACGGTGCAGTTTGATCACGGGTACGGCGCGCTGGCGAAGGCGGAGGAGCAGAAGAATGCGTCGGCGGAGCTGTGGGTTGAGTGCTTCCGGACGTTGGACGAGAAGATTCCTGGTGAGTTTGGGTTTGATTTCATCTCCTTTTCTAGGTGAGATGCGTCTACTTGGAATAAAGGCTAATGTTGAGTTTGATGCAGAGACGGGAATCCCTGGAGTGGCGGCTGATGCCAAAGAGTTCCACAAGTTCCTGGATGCTCTGGAGATTGAGATCAAGACGTACGGCTACCAGCCCAAGCTCAACTTTGCCTACGGCAGGAAGCCGCTGTCGGCATAAACATCAGGAGTTTTGGTTCTGCCCGCTCGGTAGCAAATGAGATTCTGTACATAGAGATTACCTGGAGTTGGCGATAAATGCAAAGACAATTCTAAGAATCCCAGCTTCTCAAGTGTTGGATGTGTGTAGTAGACGAAACATCATTGGTGGAATCTCTCGAGCAAGACACTGGCTTTGAAATCCAGATACCCGCCAGGACCCTCGAATGCAACCATGTGTTGGCAGAGTGCTCAAGATCTACATGTACTCACGATAGATGCTACCGCTCCAGCGTTGACAAAAATAGATAAAGTAGGCAGATCACCGAGTCAGATGCATATGTAAGACTCGCCACGTCCCCCCTCAAGCCCACAGGCCCCCGAGAATGTAACGCAGAGCCCGTTTATTCCAGAAGCATGCAAGCCTCATGCACGTCGACGGCCGCCACGTGGGAGGCACACACTGGAAGTGGACAGGGGGGGGTGACACTGGAGGGAAAATCTCGTGAGATTGAGATGGGCGTAACGCTGAAGGTTCTCACGCACCACCACCACCAGCAGCAGCAAGTGATGATCACCGATAACTACCAACACCAACAGCACAAAATACGTGGGCGCCGCGGATTCATGTATCTCATCGTGGGGAATTCACAGGGGATATGGAACATGCAACCAAAGGAAGCAACACTTGAAGACTGAATGAAGAGAATAAGAAACTAGATACAAACATGACCCAATCTGCGTTTGTTCCTTTCCTGGTCGATTTATTTTACCTTGTGCCGTAAAAAAACTTGCCATGTACAAAACATACCGCAAACAAAACAATACATCATCATCCTCTTCATGCTTCGTGCTCGTAGTTCTTGACAAACTCCCCAAACTGCTTCACCAGCGACAACGCCTGCTGGTTCGACAGCCGCGGATCGCACAGCGACTGGTAGCACTGCCCCAGGTCCTCCTCGCACGTGTTCATCTCCCCGTCCAGGCACTCGGTCACGTCCTCGCCCGTCTGCTCGAGGTGGATGCCGCCCAGGCGGCTGCCCAGGCTGCGGTGCGCGATGTACGTCTCCTTGAGCTCCTGCAGCAGGTCCTCGGCCCTGCGCGTCTTGACGCCCGCAGACGTCGCAAACGTGTTGCCGTGGCACGGGTCGCTCATCCAGATGGGAACGTGGCCGCTCAGCTGGACGGCGCGGATGATGGGCGGCAGGACGGACCGCACGCGGCCGCAGCCCATGCGCGTGATGATGGTGATCTTGCCGCACTGCGCGCGGTCGGGGCTCAGCGCGTCGAGGATGGCGACGACCTCCTCTGCCGTCGCCGTGGGCCCGACCTTGACGCCGATCGGGTTGCGCAGCCCCCGGGCGTACTCGACGTGCGCGCCGTCCAGCTGCCGCGTGCGCTCGCCCAGCCAGATGGTCGTCGCCGACAGGTTGTAGCGGTCGCGCGTCAGGGCCGCCTCGTACGGGAGGTGCAGCGCCTCGTGCGACGTGTAGAGGAACGACTTGCCGGGCGTCTTGCCGGCCGTCGGCGCGCTGTGCGTCGACACGTGCCGGATCGTGTTCTGCGACGCCGCCGCGTAAAAGTAGCCCAGCAGCAGCCGGTTGGGGTCCGGCTGGCGGCGGCTGGGGTCCTCCGAGTTGACGTTGTGGCCCCTGAAGGCGTGGATCTTGTCGCCCGACGGCAGCGTCTCAAAGGGGTTGGACCGCGGCTTCGCGTACTGGCCGGCGATGCGGCCCAGGGGGATCACCGTCATGCCCAGGGCTTCCTCGAGCATCTCGCTCTGGCGGCGCAGCAGCTCGACCTTCTTCTTGATGATGTCGTACTTGATGTCGTGGAAGCTCTCGGCGCAGTCGCCGCCCTGGATGACAAAGGCCCGGCCAAGGGCGACGTGGTACAGCTGCGCGCGGGCCTGCTCAATCTCGGACGGGTTCACCAGCGGAGGGAGCTGGCGCAGGTAGGCGCACGTCTCCTCCAGAGCGTCCTTGTCGGCGTACTCGACGGCTTGCGCTGCGCGCTTGGTTCGCCACGAGTCGGGAGACCATGTGTCGAGATCTGTTGGTGTAATCTCCCGGATGGTCTCTGTGACTGCGGGCTTGACCTTGGAAAAGGTCGTGGGCAGGAGTCCCAGCTCGGGAATCTGGTAGTTTCTTGTTAGTCTGATACAACTAAAAGAAAGGGGGGGGTGGTTTGGTTAGACAGAGGAAAAGAGGGAGCTCACCTGGATCTGAGTCTGGACCATGTTGACTTGTTTGATTTTTGCTTTCGAGTGTTCTCTGAAAGCTATGTTGAATATTCCCGTCTGGGCAGTTGGGAAGAGAGCTTTGAAGAAGAACGTGTTGAATAGTCCGTGTCTTGTCTTTGTGTCACGGCAGAAAGGGAGGCTCAACGGCAAAGGCAATCACTGAAATATATGAAAAGATTGCTGACATCTCCCTCTCTGTCTCCCTCTCTCTCTCTCTCTCTCTCTTTGGTATTGCGTATCCTCTCTCTTTGCCACGTGCGGCCTATCACATTTGCCGAGATATCAAAGATCCTGCGTAACGCCCAGCCTTCCATGTTTGGTAACTCCCGTTTCGCCTTGCGTCTCACAATCTATGCCCTTACGCCTCCGCGAGACCGGGATAGGAATCCCAACCCTCCCCGGGGAGGGGGGGAGGGGGACACAGCCTCGATAGCCACATATGCATCATCCAGAGTCACATTGAAGTCATGTTGAGTTCCCGTTTCTTACCCCCAACCGTATTCCCGCGGTCCTTGCCTTCTACAGACTTCGTATCTCTTCTCGTCGCTTCGGTGTGCAAGGCAAATCACTTCCCTCTGGCGTTATCGGGATGTCATAGATAGGCAAGAATCGACTGGGGGGGTGGTGTGTGCGTGTGCGTGTGCGTGTGTGTGAGTGTGTGTGTGTGTGTCCTTTCCTGCTCGGGGCCCTTGCGCCTTGGGCCTGAGAATTAAAGAACTCAAGTCAGATTTTAGGGGCGCCAATATGCGCGGGACTGGGGCCTATCGAAGGGTTAAGTACGGCCGATGCCAAGGGTTTTGGTCGGAGAAAAAGATCCTTCGAACGATGCAGGAGGGAAATCCTTGAACGGCGCGCGGATGCAGGCAGGGCCGCATGCCCTTGATATGAGTTATGATTGGGACTCCCGGGTCCGGGCCAGGCGAAGTCCGATCTCTACGGCCCCGAGAGGGAGGGAGCCTCCATCAAAACTGGTCTACAAAAGAGAGAGACAGTCGGAGCTCGATGGCTTCGGACATTTCTGGCTCGTTGATGCCGGGCTTCGTCGGCAATTGTGGCTCGTTGCCGTGAGTTTCCCAAGCTTTGCCTGGCTTCGGGGATTGACTAACTCCTTCAACGAGTCTTAAGAATGACTTCTTCCGGTGTCTCTTGTTGATAAGACGACCAGGCTGGGCTAGATTTCATGGTTGAGTCGCCGGTCTTTCGCAATGCCTTGCAACCTAGTTGACGAGACAATATCGGCGACTTTTGTGGTAGTGTCTTTGCGCTGAACATATCTACATTTCAGATAGACATAGTTGCCAGAGTTGAACATCTCAAATTATCCGTGACATGTGCATCTATAACTCTTTGAGCTGTCTGTAGCAACTATGAGCCAAGACTCGCTTGTGGTCTAGCATACGGCCTCTCTGTCAGCTATGCTCGGCATTCAGTTATGATTTCCCCCGGTGGTCGTCGCCCTACCCATGTAGGATTACTCTATAGTCTGGGCCCTGGCAGTCCTTGGACTAGCCGTACTTTGGGTCTTACAGGGGTCCGTATGCAAGGATGGCCGTTTCGGGCCGGCAGGGTTGCATCCTCTTACGAGCATATCTCTCTAGAAACTTAGCCTCGTGTCATCTGCAGCTGCCAGGGCTGACCCAGGTTCCACATGCCGTTTCGGGTAGGAAGATGAAGCTATCGGGGTTCGCTCCAAGATGTCTGACCGAGAACCCACAAACGCATCGAACTAGTTGAACACGCCAGTCTTGATCTTCATGTTGTCATTTTTTTTTTTTTTTTAAATTTCTGTACTATGTAACTATCCAGGAACGTGGATTTGCAACTCCCCCCAGCCCCGGGGAAGCGAGGCGGCTTCTTTCACCCTCCTCCCCGCTCAGCCTTATACGCCTCTTCGTCTCCAGAACCATCACCAAGAAGCAACACAGCACTTTGCCACCCACCAAAACTATGAGCTAGCCACGGCGACAGGAGTTGCAGCAGCCGCTGTGGGCTCGCTCTTGTCACGTTGCATCCCATCCGACCATTCCGTCGTGTTCTGGCCCTTCTTGTGCAGATAAGCCAGCCGCTCGACCACGTGCTGGCCGGCATAGACAGGGGCGTACTTCTTGGGGTTCTCGGGCGTGCAGCAGGCGTCAATCGGGTCAACCAGGGCGTCCCGGTTCGGGTGGCCGAACCAGGCAATGGCGTAGCGGGCGGGAACAACGTCCGGGATGTTGCCGTTGGCGTCCGGCTTGGGCTCTGGCTCGACAACCCGATGTTCCGTCGAGATGAGCTTGTCGTTGAACCAGCGGGAGAGAAGATCGCCCACTGCATGAAACGAGAAGAAAAGACCGGGAGATTAGCAAAGATTACCGGAGCGGCGTGGCTACAAGGGGGGAGGGGAGCAAGATGGAAGGTGGTTTATGGTGTGTGTGTGTGTATGAGGGGAGGGGGTGTAAGCCTGTTGAACCTGGGAAAAAAAAAAAAACAACTTACCGTTGATGATGGCGCAGCCGGGAATCGGGGGCGCGTCAATGTAAGTGCCGTCCGACTTGCGGACCTGCAAGCCGCCGCTGTTGTCGTTGAAGAGCAGCGTCAGCGTGCCGTAGTCTGTATGCGCCGAGGCGCGCAGCCGGTCCTTGAAGGCGGCCCTGCTGGTCTCGGGGTAGTAGATGACGCGGAAGAAGTGGTCCCTGGCGGCGACGTGCGGGTCGAAGAAGTGCTCGTCGATGCCGACCTGCTGCGCCAGGGCCTGCAGCAGCACGAGGTGGACCTCGTGGCACCGGTCAAAGAAGAAGTTCATGTCGTCGCGGAACTCGGGCCAGTCCGCCGGCCACTGGTTGGGCCTCGTGGGGTCGTCGTCCTTGCCCACGTCAAAGGCTTCCTTGAGGTCCGCGTGCCGCTTGTCGCCCGACGTGCGGGTGGGAGAGAACCAGCCGTGGAACGCCTTGGACTCGCCCGTCTCGACCTTGGCCTTTTCCGACTCGGGCAGCGCGAAGAACTTCTTTGCGTGCGAGAAGAGGTTGTCCCGCGCATAGTCGGGGATGGAGTGGTTGGCCAGGTACACGAAGCCCACGTTGACAAAGGCGTCAAAGAGCTTCTTCTTTTCCTTCTCGCTCTCCTCGAGAACCTCGGGGGAGTGCGAGATGGACGGGCCAACGATTTTGGCAAAGTCAATAATGGGCAGGCTGGTCGTGTCGTTGGCTGCCATGATTGATCACGTATGTATGGGGGAAATGCTCGTGCTTGCAGTTGTTTGATAAGGACTGATTGATAACGATGATTGTTGTTGTTGTTGTTGTTGTTGTTGTTGTTCGTGGGATAAGAGTAGGGGGTATACAGGAACTAGGTCAGGAATTTATAACCGCAATGGGGTGTACGCCTCTACACTCTTGCCTCAACTCGCATGGTACGAAACTTGAACTCTGTGGCCTGATCCGAGTCGGTGTTATGCACATGGTTGCATAATCTTCTGATCACTCATTGGCCCTCCAACAGGAATTGATAATGATCGGATAAGATGGAACAACTAGGACAACCAAGAGAATCCTTTGGACTCGCCTGATTGTCGATTGCCATCGTCCGATCTTGCTCTTCGAGCGTCTTCTATCCTGCTTCGCCAATTCCTTCCAGCAACCCTGGACAACTCGACCGGGGAATCACCCCCCCCTGCCCTGACCCCCTGTCGCCGCTTATGTTGTCATCCTATATTGCTGACGCGCCCCCCCTCACGCAATGTGGGGGTGTGATCGGAGCTGACTGTCTGTCTGTCGCACATTACGGGGCAATCCCAGATCCCATCTGTCTTCCGGTGTTACCGTAGCCTCTTCTAGTGTCCTTCCATCTTATCAGGGCCTGCATCTGTGCAGATAGCGTCATCCCACCCCCATCCCCATCTCCGAAGCTTACATCCCCGTCGCTCGCAACCTCTTTCTTCAACAATCGAGACCCCTGGCTCCAACCTTCGTAACCGATGAGCAAAAGTGACGACGACTCTCTTGCAGCAGCCGGAATCCTTCACGGGCCAGCCGCATGCACCAGCACTGATCCACACTCTGGCGTGGACGGGATACAACCCTTGCCACGCACGTATTTTCAACCGGAAATCGAGACATGCATGTAAACGCATGAAGCATTCCTTCGGGGAACTTCCTGAGCCGCCGACGCTGTCCCGGGGGGGGGGGGCAGGGGTGAGGAATCAAAGGTTGCCGCAATCCTTTTGCAGCCATGATTGCGAGATGAAACTAGCAGGTTGCTTGCTCTTTTTCTTGTGACAAACTTTCGGACATCTGTGGAAAGCTTTGACGGCACGTTTTCTTTTTTCTAAACGCCCCTAGTCTGTTTGATAGTGATGGTTGGCTCGTCATTGGGAATCGCGAGATACCTATTCCGTTGTAGGCTGTATCCGAATCCGTGTCGGTTTGAATGAGGCGAAGTCAAGACAGCGAGCGCGAGAGTAGGACGAGAACGTCAAGGGGGATCAAAATAGATTATGCTAGCTCGTATCGAGGTAGTCCAATTGAAAAGATAAAGAAGGCATCATGGCTATCGAGTATTTAATCATATAGTTTTGCCACAATCTCTCTCCTGCGACTCTGCAAAGTCTAACAGGATAACCAAGATTCAACTTCAACCATAGTTCATCAACTGAACCTTTGAAGAGAAATACAACAAAACTTTTTTTTTTCAAGATGGTCTTTGAATCCAAGTTCCCCAAGCCTGAGGTGCCGGTCGCCGACGTCTTCAACTTCATATTCAACGCTGCTCGCGAGAAGTACTCTCGTGATAAGGTGTTGTACCGTGTTCATGAGACCGGTGAGACCTTGACTCTCGATGAGCTTGAGACGCGGAGCCGGCGGTTGGCCTCGGTCCTCGTCAAGAAGTACGACATTAAGCCGCATGATGTTATTGCTTTCTTGGCAAACAACTCTGTAAGTACTCCCCATGTCGTACAAGAATCAAACCAGTTCAGGCGAGCTTGCACAACTTGACATGTAGAAACTGTTTGCTGACCACTTGTACTTGGTTTTAGATTCACTACCCCGTAGCTTTCTTCGGTGTCTTGGCCGCCGGAGCCACCATCTACCCCATTCCTATCCAACAGGGCCTTGATGTGATCGCGGTCATCTCAAGAGTCAAGCAAGCCGGCGCCAAGCTCATCATCACCGATGAGGAATACGCCATCATGTCCAGAGGCGCCGCCGACGCCTACCGTGACATTCCCCTGATCAGCCTCACGGGGACACCCCACGGCATCGCCAACGTCCACGACCTGTTAGAGAACGAGACGGAGCTCTACGACGGCTTCCGCCTCACCACCCAGGAGGAAACAGACAAGAGCTACGCCTTCATCAACCGCACGACGGGGTCCTCCGGCAACGTCAAGTCCTACCTCATGACGCACCGCCACTGGTCCGCCAACCTGTTGACCACCCGCCTGACCGTCCCCGAAGACACAAACCCCGAAGAAGACGTCTGGATCGCCACCCTCCCCTTTGCCTACGGCATCACCGCCAAGCTGTACCTCGGCCTCAACATCCTTCTCGGCATCCCCGTCGTCATCCTGCTCAAGCCCTTCGGCCAGGCCTCGTTCCACCTCATCGACCAGTACAAGATCACGTTCCTCTTCGTCACGCCGCCCCTCGCCGCGGAAATCGCAAAGTCCGAGAAGAAGGACGGCGCCACGTACAAGAGCATCAAGTGGATGCTCTCCGCCGGCGCCCCGATCCACCCCAAGATGCGCGAGGCCGTGCAGGAGAAGTTCAACGGCGTGCGCCTCAGCCTGGAGTACGGCACCACCGAGACGCTGCTCATCGCCCTGCAGGTCGACGACGCCTCCTCCGTGCGCGGGTCCAGCGGCACCCTCGTCCACGGCATGCAGATCCGCGTCCTCGACACCGAGACGGGCGAGGATCTCGGGCGCAACGAGCGCGGAGAGCTGCTCGTGCGCAGCTCGCTGGCCCGGTTCGCGGGCTACAAGGACAACGCCGTCGCCAACAAGGAGTTTGACTCCGAGGGCTGGTTCCACACCGGCGACGTCGGCTACGTCGACGACAACTCAAACGTCTTCATCGTCGACCGCATCAAGGAGATGCTGCGCGTCGGCGACGGCTACGGCACCCACGCCTCGGCCAGCGAGTTCGAGGCCATCCTCTTCGACCACCCGGCCGTGTCCGCGGCCGTCGTCGTCGGCATTCGCGACGAGGAGGCACAGCAGGAGCACCCTACTGCCTTTGTCGTCCTGCAGCCCGAGGTGCGCAAGGACCGCGAGTCGCTGGCCAAGCTCGCCAGCGAGCTCGAGGCCTACGTCGAGAGCAAGCTGGGCAAGTTCACCCGCATCTCTGGCGGCGTGTACTTTGTCGAGAAGTATCCTCATGTTGGGTTCAAGATTCACAAGAGGAAGCTCAAGGAGCTGGTCAACGTTGGAGCGTCGGTTGATCGCTCCAACCGCTGGGTGAATGTCGTCGGTTAAAGGATCGGTTGTAAATGATTTATGTATCTATGCAACTTTGTTTATTAGTTAGTTACGAAGCCAATGATTCTTCTCTAAGCTGGGATTCTGTGTCGCACAGACTTGCGAGTGATACCAACACGTATTGGTCAATTTGCTGAGCATGGGCAATAGTCAAGTCAAGATATGGGTGACCGTCAATAAGTCGAAGACAGTTGTCCATGGCAACTGCATAGCTCAGATGACCCCAAGATGAAGAGTGTCCATCTCCGCGTAGGTGGGAGGGTGACGAGAGCGCCCGCAACTGGTCAGCGATGCATTTGGTGTCGTCCAATAAGCAAATCGGATGTGCAACTTGCCGCGTAGAAGGAAACATGTCATAGTAGAGTAGCAAACGACACTGCTCGCCAGATTAACACGATGGTATCCGGCCCCGACTACTCTGAGCGACGTCACCAAAGTCCCATCTGCCAGTAAATCCACAGGCCTCATCCTTGAGTAGGAAGCCGACACTCCCTGATCTTTGCTCTACATACAACTACTGCAGTGTTCTTTGGACGACGTGGCATACATGTTATATCAGTAGCAAACCGCTCCAAGGATACTACAAAGCCATCATTGTGGGACAGCGGCCAACAAAACACGGTTACGTGCGAGAGAAGATGGGCTAGAATGTAAAACCGGAACAAATAGGTTGGCGACGCAAAAGAAAAAGACTGGCACAGATAAAACTGTCATTCACAGTCATGGCAGACTACGAGCTGCAAGCTCAAGATGCTCAGGGCAGCTTGAAAGGCAAAGGATGAAAGGGACAGAAGTGGGTGGAGCGAATACGTGTAAACGTTAAACGTTATACAAGGTTGTATCTCACGTTTTGGGTACCAAAGTTTGTCATGGCAATATTATTAAGTTCGACAGAGTCTATGAGTCTAACTGACTGGTCAAAGGCGTGTTAAGCCTTGAAATATCACGACATTCTATGGTATCCAGCGATCAGGTATTTTCCCCCACTGCGAATCGAATCCACTGCGAATCAAAAGCATTTCAACCCTCCATCATGCAACCATATATGCGGAAAAGCGGGCAGTAGATCCCATGCGTTCCTCCTCATGCATTCTCACGCACACATCCCCGTGTGTAGCTTAGAAAAAGTAAAACAGCTTCCAGTACTTGACCTTGGTGGCCCAGGTGAAGAAGTACACCAGGGCGAGGTTGCCAAAGGTGAACGCCAGGAAGATGCCCCAGCATCCCCACTTGCCTCCCAGCTGTCCATCGCCAAGGTTGAACTGCGCCAGGAACTGGTCGCCAGAATCCCAGCGACACACTTGACAGTCAGATGGATAGCTAGCATCGGGGTTGAGGAGCTGAGCGGACGCAGAGAGAGCCCACTTGGCTGCGTATTCACCACAGGTCTGGTTCTGGGGCGGAGTGAACAGTGTCAGGTCTGCAGTGTCACATGTCACATGAACACCACCGGTGACGGCCGTGACCATGCCACCAAGCAGGTACGTAAAGGGCGACAGGTAGTAGAGCTGTGTTGTTCGTTAGCTCCGGTGACTCCAAGGCTCTTGCGTTCGTGCCAAGTACTTACCCAGTAGCGCCAGAAGACCTGGATCTGGCCATAGGGAATGATGATGCCGTTGAACCAGTTGCAGGTGCACACAATGAAGACGAGGACGTTTCCAGCCGCACCGAGATCCGGGCTGAGAGCCATCATGAACAATCCGAGGAGGACCTAGAAAATATCGTTAACACACTTGCCCTTCATAAGCAAACAGGTGGTGAAACAAAACGTACCTGGAAAATCTCGTAGGTCAGGAAGAAGAGGAAGATGTATCCAGCTTCGTTGTGAGGCAGTCCACTAGGGAAATACCAGACAACGTAGTAGATAACCGTGACAAAGAGGGCACCAGGGATCTCAGAGAGAATGACGGAGTTGACGAAAGCAACCCAGCCATAGGCGTGGGAGGGGCCCTCGCGGTACATCCAGTAGAGACTGGCGAAGAAGTACCTGGCGAGAATGACATTGACAATGGCGTTGCAGAGGAACAGCATGAAGTAGACGCTGAACATGCGGTTCTGCAGGTCAGTAGGGCTGGTTCCGAGCTGGTAAAAGGTGAAGCCAACAAAGAAGGCGCTGAGAATGTGGACCCAAATCTTGGAGTAGATGTATGGCGTGTTGCGCCATTGGTTCAGCAGCATTCGCTTCGTGAGCAGGTAAGTCTGCGCAATGGTAGACGCGTTATACTCGGGAACTTTCTCCTCATCATGGGTAGTGCTGCCGTGGGGGTTCTTCTTGCTCTCCTCAATCTCTTGTGCGAGGGCCGCAGCTTCCGGAGATGCTGCCCAGTTGGACGACCAGTTGGATCCCTTGTCGTTTGTGCGGGCGTTCACACCAGCGCCGACAGTCTCGAGAATAAAGGCACTAGGGTTGGCACCCTCAGGGCAGACGGCACCGTGACGAGCGAAATACGGGAGAGCTTCAGTGACCTTGCCAAAGCTAGAGAATGGTCAGCATGCTGGCTCGCAAAAGAGAAAATACGAGAGGCCAATGACTTACTAGAGCTGTCGACCTTCCGATGAAAGAGCCAGGAGATTGTCAAACTGAGAGAACAGGAGTGCCGACGGCTGGTGGATGGTGACGACAGTAGCCTGGCCATGACGAGCAAGCTGCTTCAGATAGCGAACGATACGGGCAGCGCCTTGAGAATCAAGTCCAGATGTCGGTTCGTCAGCAAACAGGATCTCCGGCCGTGCGGCAAGTTCAACACCGATCTGTACGCATTGTGGGTTAGCAAGGCGATCCAAAGGAAGGGTCCGAGGACATCTGCAAAACATACCGTGACTCGCTTAAGCCTTTCAACGCCCAGGCCGCCACCCTCTTCGCCAATAAGCACGTGCTGGACATCAACCAGATCGAGCAGTTCAAGAACCGTGTCAACGTAGGCCAGTCTCTCTTCGCGGGAGTATGTCAGGGGCTGTCTCAGCAAGGCAGAAAATTCGATGGCCTCGCGAACCGTAGCCGTGCCGTCGTGGAGATCCATCTGTTGCGCGAAGCCGACAGTCTTTCTGTAGCTTGAGGTCGGAGGCTGGCTTCCAACAAGGACTTCACCTGAAAGCGTGCCGGCAAAGTTGGTCTGACTGAGAGCAGTGAGAAGGGTAGTCTTGCCAGCACCGCTAGCACCACACAAAGCAGTCAACTCTCCACGCTTGACGTATCCAGAGATGTCCTTGAGAATGTGCTTCTCTCCAATGTGCACGTTGACGTCCTTCCAGGTGAGCGCGAGTTCTCCAAGTCTACCTGACAGGGCATTTGTAGGAGCAGACTTCTCAACGTCAGTGACGGTGACTGCCTTTTCCTTCTGGCCACGGCGCTTGGCGAAAACGAGGGGAGCACCTCCCTGAGGCGCAAACCTCATGACCTCGCTGCCGAACATGCTAATGAAGAGGTAGATGAACGCAATAGAGATCATGATGCCAATGTTGCGCCACTTGTGGGACAGAGAAAAGCCATAAGCCTCGATATACTCGACGCCAGGGACGGTGGTCTGGCCCGGAAGTGCACCACGGATAGCACAGGTCTGGTGACCAGCAACTCCGTCCGCCGGAATGAGGTTGTCGTCGCAGGCGAGGTCCAAGCCACTGAACTCGTTCGAGAAGAGCTGCAGGAATGGCCAGTTAGATGATGAGAACCAACAGCCGAGGAAGAAGTTGGACTACTTACGTTCTCGAAGCCGTAAAACATTGGGTTCAGATGATGCAGCCATCCAAAGGCGGCGCCCATCTCATTCGGCGGAATCAGGAATCCGGCAAAGAGAAGGAGAACCGTGCAGGAGAAACCACCGTAGCGGAAGCCTAAACACGTGTTAGTCGTGACTTTGATCGAAGAGAAAGCAATTGCATCTTACAATCATCCAAGGTTCCGACGTAGTAGGCGAACATGCGCAACAGATTGCTAAAGCACACCGTCGAGATGAAGAGCGTGAAGTAGAAGAAGAAGAATTTTCCTGCTTCAATCTGCAGCCGCGACAGGAAGTAGAAGATGATGATGAACAGAGCGTGCTGAGCGGCGATCAGAGGCAAGTCGATGAAGAACCGGGCCAATGCGACTGCGGACGGGCGGTTGAGATGCAGTCCAGCTAAGCGTTCGAGTCAGTAAAAATGAGCAGCTTGTATAATGTCAGGACAATGCTTACCATGTCGCTCAATGACGGGCCGATTAGTGTGCGCATCGAACAGTTCCGGGAACTGGAACCAACCGTTGACGATGAGAGCAAAGTACAGAATACCACCCCTTGTGAAGGCTCCTTGAGCGGTGATGTCAATGTCGAAGTAAACACTACCGCAGACCAGACACAGAATGAGAGTAGTCATCCACTTGATGTAGTAGACTCGTCGCTGAGCGCTGACCAGCTGGACTTCTCGATAAAGACACTCCCAAACCTGGGCGGGGAACGACAGGCGGTAGTTGTAAGCGGGGAGCAAAGCATCAGCCTGAGCTTGCTTTTGTCGGTATTCGTCAATCTCAATCAACAGGCGCTGGTAGTTGTCCGATCGTCGGAACGCAGCCGCCAGATCAGCCGGTGTCTTGAAGTTTGCGGCCGCAGATCCAGGTCGAACTCTTCGCTCCACGGGATCCGTAGCGGTGGTGAGGAACTCGGCAGTTGTCTGTCCAGGAACGGGGATGAATCCGAGGTCTTCGAAGTACTTCCAGGCTTCGGATGTTCTTCCGAAGAATGCCATCTGTCCGTCATCCAGGACGATGACCTTGTCGAAGTTCCTGTAGAGATCCTCGCCTGCCTGGTAGAGGGTGGCCATGCTGGTCTTGTGGCCAACGTCTGTGACTGCTCGCAAAGCCTTGGCAAAATCCAGCGCGGTCGAGGAGTCGAGACCACGGGTCGAGTTGTCAAAGCATTGAACAGACGCGCCGGCAGCGAGAACTTCCGCGATCGATACTCTGTTTTCGCCAGTGTTAGTGCCGGTATCTCTCAATAGAAGGGATGTGAAACGAACCGTTTTCTTTCACCACCAGAAACACCAGGGAAGAAAGCTCCACCGACAGGAGTGTCGAGGGCATGAGAAAGACCAAACAGCTTCGCAATTGCCTCTGTCAAGTTGGCGACGGACTTGCTGTCTCGAGCCTCGGCCGGGAGCGAGTTTCGAAGAGCGAAGCGGATGGTCTGCCTCACGGACAGGGAGGCAATGTGCCTGTCCTCTTCCGGGAGGTAAATCGTTTCTCTGGCGTGGTTGCGCTTGAAGTCCGCGGCAGGGACGTTGGCATATTCCAAGTCACCCGTCACGGCGAGGGTGGACTGGTTGGCAACTGTTCGAAGGAAGGTCGAGCAACCACTTCCCGGCCGACCGAGAACAAGCAACATCTCACCGGGCTTGACAATTCCGGTAAAGTTGGAAAGGATGGGTCTTCCGGCGGCACTGAAGGAGTTGGGGAAGATGCGTGAGAGGATGTTCTCCTTGACGAAGCGCCACTGGTCGGGTCCGAATGTGTTGAGGATGGCGCGCGGCAACGTCTTTGCGTCAATCTCGGTTCCGGCCTGAGCCGTCACGGTGAGATCCTTGAACGAGAGGCCGATCTGCTTGGGGGTCTCCTGGCCCTTGGGCGCTTGGCTGTTGAGGAGGATCCGGATCGACTCGAGGGCTTCCGCCTCGATTGACTCTGGGCGTGAGGAAGCCGTCTCATCAGAGGGGCTACTCAGCTCATGGAGCTGAGTATCCTCTTGCTTTTCCGACATGTTGGGCAGCGGTTGGGGCGTTTGCAGAGGGGATTGGCGGGCAAACTGCGCAACCCTTGGGCTATCTGACACCTCAGAGTGTCAAGAGCAGACAGCACAAGGCTTATGTGAAGATGCTGCGGTTGAGCCTGGCCTGATCCGTGGACAGTCTGAAGCCGTCGACGGGAAGACTCGCTGCTTCTAATAGGAAAAGCGATATTGGGTCCATCTCGGGCATCTCACGCAGGGCAGGGTCTGCCAGAAGCGACCTCCCGCGACCAGGACCAACTCCGATCCATGCCGGGGACAGCACAGGCCGTAAGGCTGCCTGCGTGCTGCTTCATCCCCGTGCGCGCTGTTCGTAACATTACCGGGGACGCGGCAGTACCTCGTGCATACTTGGTACATCGTATTGACACGTTTGGTGCCATCGCGGAGCGAATCCCAGCCTCCATCTCATCTCCTTTGCCGGCCAGCCATGTAAGCAGGCCGATCTGGCGATGACTAACGCACGGCTGACAAAAAAAAAAAGCCCTGTAGTCTCATCTTCTGAGATCCAAAAGTGGGGCGGCCATCCAACTCCGATCCCTTCTTGCCTGTTCCTGTTCGGAGCGCGGTGGCAGGAGCGGCTCGTAAATCGGACTTGCCTGACAGATCAACCGCGGAGTTTCTGCAGTAGCAGTTCGTTCACTGGCTCTCGGTCGCATTTGCCTGGCTCTATTTGCCTTTTTTTCTGACCCATTCAGGCTTACGGCCGTCTCTATCTGTTCCAACAAGCGAGTGTTACTGCAGAAGTGAGGTGGCCAATTCGCGCCTGCCGCTTGGCTACCTTGCTGTCTCTGATAAGCAATTCGCACTTCTCGCACCGCTCTCTCCTCGCAAGTTTGATACGTGTTATGCAACTATGAATTACCTTGCAACAAACACTAATACCTATCTTCGACAAGAACGGAGTATTGTATTCTGAAACAAATATATATATACCTATCATGCTAACGAGTCCATATTTCGGTACAGTATGTATCTCAGAAATTTCCCGATAAACTTTGCTGTCCTAGTGGCGTTGCAGGGGTCTCATGTCAAAGACAGGCGGGAACAATCCACCTCGCTCCGAATTCATAGCCCGACAACCAGGGTATCCCTGCCAATTGGGAGATCCTGGAGCCTCTCTATCGTATCTCAACTCCAACCGCGCTGAATTCGAGGTTACAGATACGGAGTGGCAATCCACGTACACGTAGCCGTACATGCATTCGTCCTGGGTCAGTGGCAAGCCGCATTGCATGATTATGCCTAGCTGCGGCATCTCCCAAAGAAGACGACGCCAGACAATGTCCAGGCTGATATAAGGGATGCGTCGCCCTCCAACTCCGGCGTGGTGTAGAGCCTCATGGAGTTGATGGAATCACTGACCAGTGTATCAAAAGCACCGAGTGGATGAGTGTATCTTCATCCGACTGTCGTCTCGCCATCTCTTCGGCTAACACATTCCTTGCAATTGGACTCAGATCCGTTCGGTACGACATACCTAACGTCATCTCGCCCCTATCATGGGCCACGTGGATATCGGAACGAGTCTAAGCGACAATATCTCCCATTCTTCGCTCCGCAATCAACCCTCCATATCCTGCAAGAATTGTTGAAACAAGCACGATCAAAGCAGAGCCCTATGCGAGTCCATGATTGCACCACCTGCCAATTGCCGAGACACAAGAACCACCGATCGAACAAACGATTGTGTATATTAGCAACGCAAGACTTCAACTGGGTATCGAGCCTTTCCCGTGCGTTTTCCCGAGTTGAAGGCCTTGACAAGAAATTTGATGAGCACATCAACTGAACAACCAGCCCAAAATCGCCTCGATTTTTCACACGTATGCATGCCTCAACTCGATCCGATTCCATTCCACTATATGTGAACGGAAAAGTGAGAAATAGAATAAAAGAGACAGAAAGAAGAGAGAGAGAGAGAGAGAGAGAGAGAGAGACGGCTCCAATGGTTTCGGATGGAGCAAGCCCATGTAGCGGCATTGTACAAGCAAGCGGGCTTGAGCCCTTTACTCGGAATTTCGCGAGGACACGGAAAGCCGCCTTTTCCGTGCCGAGCTTCCTCTGCCCACCTCTATGTTGCCTCGTAAAATACTTGGGTAGAAGAAAGGGGCTCTCTCCCCTCGATCGAAAGCTTGACGGCGTGTAGTAAATACCAACGTCACGCTCTGGACTATTTTCAACGAGTTCAACTCAAGCATTCGTAAGTGTTATCGTCATCTGAAAATCCATCAACTTTGTTTCGCAGAATATGCAAGGATTGGTGAGGAACTAGTTAGATCAAAGCCACATGGCCATAGTGCAGTTTCGTTTACTAGGAGGATATCGCGGGCCCCGGCCAGACCAGCCCTCCTCATTCATACAGAGCAGCTCAACTTCTCTTTGGCGAAAGGCTACTCAGCCGAAAAGCTGGGAATACCTATTCAGGCTCATTCGAGGATGCTGCGTTCATTTGTAAATCTCTTTTGTTTGTCTTCGAGTGGTACAGGGTGGCACTATACGTCGTAACATGGGTAGACAGCCATGGATGAGTTGTGCATCAACGGAGGGAATCCGCGTTCAATAATGTCAGTGTCATTCTAAGATCGCCTCTTCAAGGTGATATGCGAACAATATTTTTCTGGGAAAGAAGAAAAGGAATAGAACGGAAAATGAAACCCTTTCACGGACAGTCTACAGCATTGAGATCAACCCAGGGCATGGTATTTGAATTTCATCAGTAGTAGCTGGATGCAGGGTAACCCCCTCCATGATTGTTCACGGATTGATAACACGCCATTCACGTCAAGAATCACTACCTACGCTTCTGATGACGGACTGGATGGTGCAGGCTAGCAGAGGACATCGAGTCTCATTATGATCCCTACCAGGATCACAAAAAGGGGCCATGACTACTGTGACCGTTGCAAGGCCAGAGGGTGCTCAGTTCTTCCGTTCCAGCTCCGCCGCTGCACCCAGCCCTGCCAGGATAGCGACCATGCCTCGGAAGAACTTTGTGGCATACGAGCCAAAGCCGAGAACCCTGTCTGATCTACGCCGCTGCACCCGACCCTGCCAGGATAACGACCATGACTTTGACAAAGGACCCGACTTACCCATAGTCCGGCAGTTGTATTCCGACAATCTACGTCGCTGCACCCAGCCCTGCCGGGATAGCGACCATGATCGTCAGAAACGTTCAACTGCTCGGGTTCCGGCCAATGCCTCGTTCGAACTGCGCCGCTGCACCCGGCCCTGCCAGGATAACGACCATGCTCTCAGAGACATCAACGCCCCGGTCGCAGGGTCCAGGACCCTTTTGTTACACCTCTTGAGCTGTATATCAACAACGAGTATTCTCATACTGATCGAGGCTTGCCAGATTGATCCAGTTCCAGGAAGGTAGATGGCCCGCTCCTCCTTCTAGACCTAGTATTGAGAGATCTCGAAGGTGGAGACGGTCTTTTGCGCGACTGTCGTGTGCTGGATTCTCTCCGCGTTCTACTCTTGCGTGCATCTTCTTTCTGGTCATAGATTCTTTCGTCCGTAATTCGCTGCGTGGAAGATGGGATGTGAGACGGCGGAGTATGGGGGGCGGGATCTTCCAGCTTTTGCCTTTTGAAGCCATTGTCGTGATCATCGCCCTGCCTTGATCTCTTTCGAGATGCTGTTGAGCCTGTAGCTGTTGTAGAAGAGGAAGCGGAAGGTGTCGGTGGGCACACAAGATGATCTTCTGGACCTTGATATAGGCGCCCGTGATCGCGGCCTTTGCCATGCCTCGTTCTCTTTATGGGTTTCCTTTCGTTTCCCGCTGATGGGGTAGGCGAGGATACATGAGGTGTTGGTGCAGGCGAGATAGGAGTCTCAAGCTTTTGGCGCTTCTGTCTATCGTTATTATCGTCATCGTGTCTCGTTCTCTTCTTCGATACACCTTCGTTCGTAGCTTGTGGGTCGAGGGAGGAAAGGTGTGGCGATGAAGCATCCAGTCTGGCGCGTTTATGCGCACGATCATTGACTTCGTTATCTTCATTATCGTCATCAGGTCCAAGCTGTTGTTGGTGCTGATGTCTTTCAACATTGACATCATCATCGAAGCGGACACTCTTTCTAATCAAGCTTTAGCATTATTTGTCAATAATTGAGCAGGAGATCGTGTAGGGGGCAAAGCACTAACCGCTTCCGCTTCCCTTGCCTCGTTGTCTGCGCAGTCTCTTCTCTGTCTCCCCTTCCCGGGGTAGACGCCCTGCGTGACAGAAGCGGCGACATGGAAGAAGTCCTCCCAGTCTCAGGATTGGGAACTCCTTTGTTGCCACCGGTGAAATCAGGTGGCGCATTCTCGACGGTGTACGAGCCAATGTAAAAGACATTATCTGCCATTAGGTGTTCTCTCCAGTCCTTGGTCGAAGGTTCCTCGTAGAAGCAGATGTCGGGGTCAAAGTTGAACATCTGCGTGCGGGGCATGCCGTCCTCGTCAAAGTATTCATCATCTGGCATCTGCGTCTCGTCGTCAAGGCTGTTGGGCGCATTGTCCGGAGGTTCATCGCGTATGACATCCGCTTCATATCCATAGGCAGTGCCTTTGAGAATGTCTAGAAAGTGTGTTAAACAGCCAGTTTCGCAGACTTTGATCATCTTTTCCCGAGCATCTTCACATGGAAATGCTTCTTTATGACTTTCAGCATGATACCGGGTCTTCCCCAACAGTCTCTCGACCTCCTCCCACCTTTCTTTGTTCTTCTCTTCGAACATCCTCTCGAATTCTTCCCGACGGCCACCCGCAAGCTTAGCAATTGATAGTGCAGTGTCGAAGAATTCATCCTGTGGCAATATGGGGATTTCAACGGTATTGAATCGCTTCCAGTATGTCCTCCAGAGAAGCTCGTCGCCACACATCTCGTCAGTAACCTGCCCCCATTTTTGACACTGACTGATGCGAAAAAAGTAGGGAGGCTCGAATGGTCTAGTTTCGGGCACGTAGTATCCGCGTGTCAAGACAGGCATGTTGAACTGTGTATCGATCGATTTGCGGTCGCGGCCGGATCGTGAAGGCGAAGGGCTAGTGACGCGTTGCAACCGCGCGGTATGAGCTCAGGAGGATCTAGGCGCTGATACTGGACTCCTAATCAGATACACACGAGACTTGAAGATGAAAATGTCACTACCAAGCAAGGTTAAGGCGTGGAGCTTGTAGAAAGAGCTCGAAGAGGCGCGCACTTGGGTTGCGTGGTGGACGATGAGCCAGACATCTACTACCAGCCTTAAGGTACTCTCGGGAAATCGCATGTGCTCAGGTGCAGTGGTTTAGGCAGAGCGTCACGTGCGGGACATGGATCAATTGACGGCTATTCCCGCCCGCGAATTTTCCCTGCCCGCCTCAAGGAGATGATTTTTACGAGACATGTACGAAGAGACGACGATTTGACTGCATTCTTGTATAAGGTCAGGTAGGTTGGCTAAGGTAGGAGGAGATCCTTTTTGCCTTGGAAACGGGATGGGCCTAGACCGAAATTCCCGACAAAGACGACAGCTTAAGCTCGAGCCTAGGTCTCCTAGTCGGCTGCTAGTTCCAGCATTCAAGTATACCTTATTTAATGGGGAGTCTTGAAGCAGTAAACTTATCGTACCTAGGGCTGAATTCGAGGTCAATGATAACGTGAACCATGTACCCTGAGTTTACAGTAGTAGGTACCTTTCCTTATAGTACCCTTTTTATCATTCCCTCTACGCTGGCCTTCACCAAACTCGCAATGCACGAAGACGTGGTAGGAGTAAACGGGGCTATCCGCGTACCCATAGTTCAAAGCACGCACCGGGGAAGCATTGGGGATCCCTGCTGTCGGTACGATGAGGGGCAAAAAAGAAAAAAAAAAAAGAAAAAAGAAAAAAGAAAAAAAAGAAAAAAAGAAAAAAAGAGGCTCGAGATAGAATGAGCAAGGTTCGTGTTATAGGAGTGATCTGGCGATGAGGACTAGAAGTCCAGAAATACATACGACAGACAGATGCTCAACTCCATCCTTTGGAGTACTGAGTAGGTAGTCATAAGTTTGTAATGCCATTGAAATCACCTACCTACCATGTACAGTCGGATAATTCCCAGCATGTCTGTAGCAGTGTCTCACCATTCCCGTCTGCATCAGTTACCCTCGGTCAAAGCATGGCTCCTCCCCAACGCCAATTCTACATCCGCAGCCGAGACTCTTTTCTTGTGATCCGGATCAAGCATCTGGAAAACCAGTTTCTCCACCACGTCTTCAAGATTCAGCTGTTTCCTTGCGCTCGCGATGTCCTGTAGTAAATCTTGGAACGCAGCCCGCGATCGGCTCCCCTTATGGCGCAACTGGCCTATATCGATGTCTTTCCTAAGAGAACTTGCGGCAAGTTTCCGCAACATACAGAGCATCGTGACACCAAGTGCCCATACGTCTCCAGGAGGGCCACGGCTTCCAACTTTGTCGTCCACGTACTCCGGAGGAATGAAGTGAGGGGTCCCGCCCATTGTCCGGGAGTCGGTGACCGACGCAGCCATTCCAAAGTCAATCAGCACAGCACCTCGGTTGGCAGAATATGTGATGTTGGTTGGTTTCACATCGTGATGGACGATTCCTCGTCTGGCCAAGTAGGCAAGAGCAGACGACATATCGCAGAGTATCGTCCTGGCGTCGGATCGTCTAATTCGCGGTGATCGACTTCCCCAGCGAAGCGAAGACGGGAGATACTCTAGGTAAATTGCGAGAAACCGGGCATCGACACCCTTAAGGGACACGATGTTTCTCTAGATGAGGTCAGTGAGAGATCCAGATGCCAAGTAGGCGGCTTACATGTTCTAGGCCGTCCAGCATTGTCTTCTCCTGCATCCACATGTCTATGACTCTCCTGAGACACGACGTCGCCTGATACTTCGGGCAGCAAAGGACTTTTGCAACCAACATCTCTGAGATTCCAGAACGCTGGCAGGAAAAGACGCCTGCAGCTCGCGTATCAGATATTTCCTGGATTCGTTGCAATCGATATGTTCCCATTGTATCAGTAAGATTGACTTCCGGGGCCTGTATAAGAGCCGTCTCCCCGTCTGCTAGGTCTAGCATGGGAACGACATCTTCATTGACGACTTCTCGAGGCGCAGGCGGTAGATGGCGGCTATCAGAAACGGATAGATGTTCCGCTTGCTTCGGAGACGGGTCTGGGACCTGGACCATCCGACTTTCCATCTTGCCGTCATCCAGCTTTTGCCTCTTGGTCCCTCTTTCATCGTCGGCAGCCCGATCACTAGCAGTTTGTTTCATGACTCCATGGATCGAGACACTGAAACGCCTCCGAAGAAGCAAAAACTCAACAAGTCGGTTTTCAGTGAACCGGTCTCTCTCGCCGGTGTCAACAGAAATCGTCCATATGCCAGGACGAATGACACGACCCTCTTTTTGCCCGAGACATGCCTGCACAGCTTGCAGATTGAGGTCCATCAAATATATGTTCTTATCTGCCTTGTTAATGAACAGACAATTGTCACTCATTGGGTCATACAGGATCCTGCAATCAAGCCGACACTGTTCAGAGCCATTGGAGCGCTCGTCAACTGGGCGGCGGCAATATGGGAAGCTGATTGTAAAGTCAGCGCTCGTGGAGGTTTGGACAACGCCAAACATGTCGCCGCGGCCGGGAATCTTCTGCAGACAAATAATAGCCGAGTCCTTTTCCTCGTCTTCTGGAATCGAGTAGCGCGTATAAGCGATGACGAGACGCGCGTCTGGCAATGAGATGGCGGCGTTGTTGAGGAGTCGTCGTGTCACCTCCTCCAAATCACGCGCATCGCTTTTCTTTGTCTGCGATGCCTCGGTTCTCGTAAGGCGTCTTTCATCCAGTGTTTCAGCAGATGCGAGAAATCGCAACGCGGAATTGGTGGGCTGCTGAGTTGATTCCTTGAGACTCTCTTGCGGTCGACTTGAAGCCAGCTGGGCTGATTCCTTGTGACTTCCCTGCGGTTGAGTTGAAGCCAGCTGGGTTGTTTCTTCGACAGCCGGTGCAGGGGTATTTGTATTGATTTGGGTCGATTCTCCTCAAATCTCGGCAGGTCGAGTTGATGCTGCCTTGGGCAATTCTTCTGCCAGATTCTGAACGAGTACGGCTGTAGCGAGCTGGGTCGACTCCTCCCCGTCGCTTTGAGCGTGAATCTCGGTTTCCGCCGCTGGAATTGGCCCCAGAGGCGCATCGTGCGGGCCGCTTTCGTTTACAGGAACAGAATCAGACTGCGACGAGCTGCTAGCCTGCAGCTTCGCTGGCCTCTTCCTGGCAGTAGGCATGTCGACCGAACAGAGGGAACGACTGATCGTTGCACGATCATTGTTAGACCGCGACGCGATGGGTTCTCTATATCCTCGCTTTCCTCGTGCTGCATGTATGCAGCTTCAACCAATGGCTGCCTATCTGACAGACAGGGTCCCCCGCATCCATGGAGTGTTATCAACACAAGCACAATGCCTTTCATACATGTGTTTGGCGTGCGGAGTTGCAGTATTTTATGAAAGCTTCCGGAATTTATACATCTTTGCGATGGCTCAGATATGCTATGCATTGCTGACGTGTCTGTGAGCTGAACTGCTATCTGCTGAAGCTGCACATACGTGTTCCCTGAAATGCTTGGGAGAATGCGGAGCTTTGTTCAGATGAATGGTGTAACTCTAGAAAATGCAGACATTCCCCCATTGTGATACTTGGCCATCAAGCTCAGGCCAGTCCTCCGTCGTCGATGCAATGTTACTTGTTTTGGATTGGTTAGGCCCGGGTATCCAGGCCGGTGCCTTTCGGCTCCATCCGAGCCGTGATCTAAACTCCATGGCCACATCGTGATCGGTCTAAGAAGGGAGGCGTTAGCACTTCGAGTTAGGCTCAACAGACGCCCCGCCACTCAAAGTCCACTCCATACAAGTCCTTGGTCCATTGTCAATCACAGTTACTTATAACGAATGATGGGTTGGTCCCTTTGCAATTCCGTACGAACGACATGAAATACTACCTATGCTCAACGCAAATAAAGTAAATCCTATGTGGCGTGTACTCCGCGCCTCTGCTGAAGCCTTTTCTAGTCTTCTTCAGACGTTTCCAGCGAGCCTTTGCTTCAACTTCAAGGGACCGTCTCTGTTTTCAGCCCAACGGCTATCGTGGTTAGCGAATCAGCTTAGGGTGCTCTGAAGACGTCATGAAGCGCTTCCCCGAGACAAGAAGAGGTAATGCCCATTGCGAAAACAACAATGCGTTACGATTCCGGCTTGTTGAAGAGGCGCAACTTCATTCAATAGCGCCGCTGGTATTTCTTTTGGCATATGCTCTAGCTCATCGCCATTCATTTACATCACAAGGCTAATCAAGCATTTCTTATTATAGCCATAGTGAAGAAGGCCTTGATAAAGGCCCTTGGAAAAGTACTTGATAAAAACGGCTGGGTATCATTGGCTCGGTGCCTTTGCGATAAGCGCCAGTAGCTTTAACCGTGTCCAATCCCTCAGCGAGCGAGTTTGACGTAACAACACTTATATGGTCAAGGTCAAGTAGGTATATAAAAGAGCCCCTCATCTTCATTGCTGCCCAACGCACTTTGGCTTCTCTCTCACCATCATCATCCAAGCTTTGATTCACTATCTTTACACCCCGGGCCAATGCCGCCGGTGTCTCATAGTTCTGCCTAGAAGATCAACAACCCTTTTACTTCCAACATCATTCATCATGAGCTTCTCTGCAAGCAAAACCTCTTCGGCGACCCCTTCGGTTGTCACTCCACCCTCTAGTGGGTTGGTCGCCTTCGAGAATCTCCGCCTCCAGGACGATCCATTCGATGCCGTTCCCTGGCCCGGCAACACGTACAACATCATAGAAGAAAGCACCGGGCAATTGCTTGCCGCCGAGGGACACGGAAATTTCCCCGTAAACCTTCGGTTGAAGGATCCCAAAGGAGGTTTCGCACCAAATATCAGTTGGCTTTGTGTCGAGGCCAATGGCTATTTCGGACTCTTCAACCAGCGCAGTAATGTGTACTTGAGCACTTATGCACAACACAATGGCCTGCCATCTACTTTCGGGCCCGATCAATACTTTGTACCGAGAAGGCATCCGAAGGGAGGATACCAGTTATTGTCGCCTGTGGGTAACACTCTGAAACAATTCGCGGTCGTTCCTCCCGATGCAACATCTGTTGCAACATTTGTGAGGAGACAGCATGCTGGGACTATTTGGCGGTTTGTCAGAGTCTCGACAGGCGACAATTAGACTACTACCTGTCCATCGATACAGTCATTAGTCAATGGGCTACGGGAAAAAATGAGTGTCAAACCGAGAGCCTACTGAGATGTGGCACGTGGGAGTCATAACCATTGGGGAGGGATTAGCAGTATACTGTGGCTTCAGATGTTTATAAAGATTCTTTACTCACTCTTCAACCTTCAGAGAATATACATGTGTAATTCACGCCGTATGAATACCCCTCGTCCAAGAAGTCACCTGGCTTTGAAGTCGCCCAGCAATAACCTACACTTTTGCTCATCTAGCCCCGATGTCACCACAATTCTCCCCATGGCATATGAGCCCATGGCATATGAACTTTTAGTAGACTTTACCGTTGCATAAGTCCTAAGGGAGCAGTCGTACTCGTACTGGAATTTGATATTACACCTAGATGCTCTAAGCGGGCTCGTTTGAACTGTGGTACAAGTAGATGGTGACTCCGTCTCGACTTCGCCCAGGCTTCCCAACCTCATACCTCGCATGTAGCTCGATCGCCTTACCGTTCAACAGGATAACTATGAGATTCCCTTCAGCGAGTGACCGGCATGACGAATCATCAGCCGGTGCTCGCAGACATCGAAGCGTTGTCTCTTCCCACCTGACGTTGGTCCACCCCAGTCAACCCTCACGCAGTCATTCTACAACCTCACCAATTCGAATATCAAATTAGCCGCCTCGTAAAACCAGAATTCCATCAGATACAACCATAATCCCCGTCTTCGCCTTCGTCTTTATCCGAAGCCGCGGCTCATCCTCTCGCAAAACTCTCATCTCCATACTCTACAGGGCCCCCTTGTCCTCGTTTCTAAGCGGCGGTTAATCGACGAATCATCACCACAGCCGCGCCGTGACAGACGCACATCCATCACATCACAGCCGCCCACGCCCACGCACCCGCACACACGCAGCATCCGCCCGTTCAAGCAGGAGAAAAGAGACGCAGCAAACAGGAAAACCGCGCATATGTGGGACGTACGACAAAAGAAGCCAGGGGCGGGACGCATTTCCCGCGAGAAGCGCAACTCCGGAATGGCGGCTTCTGATCCGCGGGCATCTCCCTGCAATTGGAAAGAGCATCTTGTGTTGCGGCAATAAGCGAACTAGACGCGCCTTCGTGCTACAGGTCGCAGTGCGTAAAGAGATCCAATAGCAGTTGAGGACGCCCTTGTTCTTCGTATCCGCGGCGTCTACAGTCGCTTACACCCAAGGATTAGTCCGGTATTCCAGGTTCAGTGCACATGTAACTTCTTCTCTGTCACCGTGCATGAGAAAACTTTGTCTTCAGGGTATCATTCATGTTGCTGCTTGCTTGCTTGGGCAACCCGCAGCTCGTTTATTTGTCTAATGGGGCACTTTGTACTCTTCTGACCCTTGCTACCATAGCACGTCCCTGTCTACCAAGTCTACCTGAGGTGGCCACCCCTCCGATCGGTCATTCAGTCTGCCTATGCTCACAGCTCGGACCGATATGGGTGACAGGATCATCGGGCTTTGTGGCCTGTTCACTGGCCTTGGAGATGACGGTAAGCCGTAAGAGCCGTATGTAGGTGGGGGCTTAGCCTCTCGCAACGGCCTTTGCGTGGAAGGAGAGAATTGCTGCCGGATGTTGGGATCGTAGCGGTGATGAACGGCATGACCAACGCCAAACGACGTTTGCAACGGTGGTAGAGAGAGGCCTCGGCATCTTAGGTGTCGAGGAGACGTTGAGGCCCATGACGGTCCAAAGGCTGCGCCCGGCTGCGCAGTTGTCAACAGCAGACAGGCGAAGAACGGGACCAATCCATCCATGACCATGAAAGCGGACTCGCTCTGGAAGAGAGTGCCGCTCAAACCGCCAATCATCTCGAAGATCCGATATACCGTGTGTGCAAAGAGCAGAACAGCTGCAGCCTCCATGCCTATATGATGTCAATAGGCGTTCAGGTTGTGGAAGAGGAAAGGACTGACAACGAAGGAATCTGGAAAAGCGAGTGGAATGATAGATGTCTGCATGCGCCGGATCCAGGGCTTCACCACTGAGGCGCAAGCCGGTACTGAAGCAGACGTACGCGCCCATGACGGCAAGCAGCAAAAGCGCTTGGGCCCCAAGACCCCCGACAACTATATCGGCACTTCTGTCACGCTTTTCACATTGTCAGTAAATAGGCTGATCGGAAGAAGGAGGTCCTGATATACTCACGTCCCCATATCCGTAGGCAACAAACACGATGCCAACGACATTGAGTATGAAGCTCATTATGAACAGAGCCCATAGGAAGAATGTGGCGAGGATGGGTTGCCTTGACCCATGCCCTTGCCCATGAATGGCAAGCAGATGCGGCAACACCATCGACATAGCACCCGAGACGCACGTTGGCCCTAGAACACTTCCCAAGAGCATGAGAGCAAAGTAGCCCTGGCGATCCCGGGCTTGATGCAAGAGTATCCTCCCAAGGAATCCAAAGACCTCAAAGGATATGCCAGTTGCAAGCAGGGCGGAGAAGCCTGGGGTGCGGAAGCGGTATCCCAGGTAGAAGGTGGCGGGCGTCAAGGAGGCAAAGGCGGCGAGGAAGACTGCACCGCCTCCGATATTGAGGCTATTGACAAAGAAACCGTTCTCGGTAGGACACGTTGGGCCACAGGTACTCGCCATGATGAAGAATGGTACTGCGAGATCACATCGAAGGCTCTGTGACCATGGAGCAGAACCATTCAACAAAGAAGAACTGGGGAGCCTTGGTGTATTTAATAGAGAGCCATCGTGGCAGCAGAGGCTTTGGAGACGGGATGTGGACCAGGGATTGCAGCCTGATGGAGTGGCCCCCATGCCATCCCACTCGGAAAGCAACAAGCACGACTTTGCCTGGCATGTCACTCGCACAGGGGATAATGAACTCCTCTCCACTACCTTAGCCTTCTCCAGGGGCGGGAGAGCATCTCGATGGCTGGATGGAGGGCAGCACCGCGTACAGGTAGGCAGGAGGGTCTTTTCGGGTAAAATGCCGAGCCTGAGATGCCAGGGAGGCCATCTGCCATTGGGCGACACCCTTGTTCAATCACTAGCCGACCCGTACGGGTGAGTTGGTTGGCAGTTCAAGCGACAAGCCCATGTACCGTGCGGTAGCAGAGAGACGAGGGCTGATCCGGCAGTCTGGTTCTGCCGCGGCCCCTAAGGACTGAGAAACTGGCTTCCGTCCAGTCATGGGGGCCAAATCTGGCGGCCAGCAGCTCAAGGCCGGTCAAAAGCCGCGAGACGTGCACACCACCTCGTGAAGCGTTACGTTGGCCATGGGTTCTTGACAGACAGCTTCCTGATTGCGACTGGGGATGTCGCTGCGGTGATGTGGCCTGTAGATGATTTGTCAATCATGTGATTTGGCTGGTATCGAGATCTCCAGGTGACAACTCAGATGAGCGATCTCATCTTTGACGCCGTGGTGTCCTGCATGTCAGATTCAGCTTTAAGGGGGAGCATCTCGAATAGACGCCGAGTCAGCTCAGGAATCTGAGCTCAGGTCGAGAGCTGGCGCTGCCTAGTAGCAGTTCGGCAAGAGTACAGGCAAGAGTAGGTGGCCTGTCGCCACCGCCGTAGGCATCCAAAGAACGTGATTGTGACAGTCCGAGGCCTGAGCTGCCATTTGCGTTTGCAGAACGTTGCAACGAAGGCGTGAGCAAAGCGAGAACCAACAGCGGCAAGACGAGCGAGGGGTTGACGACCCGTGACTTTGCGCCAAGGCAGGCTGCTGGAGATCTGGCCTCTGAAAATGGCGCCATGGCCGAGGAGGAAACATGCAGCTCGGGGTGGTTGGAACCAACAGCTGCAACGTCGTCGATCCTGGTCCTTCTTCATCTCTGCCGCGCCGGACCGAAGCGAGCGACGAGAGTCGGATAGATAGCAGCAGGTCATATCGGTTGCCATCCATGTGACTATCCCGCAACTACCCAGTCTACCTGCTGTAGACGATGGCCGTGGCGATTGCAGTCATCCATCAGGCTCGACTGAGAAGACCTGGGGGGGGGGGCAAAGAGGGGGAGCGCGAGGCGACAAAAGCCCGTCGGCAGTGGATTGATGTCGCAGCGAGCCCAGCCTCAATGCAACCGCAACGACGGCAGGTCGTCCAGCCCTTTATGGCTCGGCAGTCGATGCAGTTGGCGATGCATGTCCGCTTGAGAAGGCAGAGTCAGAGCAATGCAGTGACGCATGTCGGGGAGAGTCGGGACGCATGGCGAGACATCACATGATATAACGAGAGAGGCTCCTTGATGTTTTGTTCTTGACAGGTTGAAGCCGTCGCCCAGCATATGAACATGAACCTGAAATCTATAGGTAGGTAAGCTATGGGAAGGCAGTGGAGCATCTTCAGCGCGTCTTAGCGCTAGAACCACCGCCGGATCCAGCGGGCGTTTGCGCCTCAGCGGCCTCGTCAGCGCCTCGCGGCAAGCCACACTGCCAGGCGGTGCAGCTGGCAGAATCCATGCGCCCAAGATTGATGACATCAACCCAGCCTTTTCCACCCATGAGCTTCAGCTTCCCACGGCCTGGACTCGAGGCTGCGCCCCCCATCGCCAAATGACTTGACGCGCGTGCATCGTTTCAGCTCCCAGATTCAGGAACCTCGTCAAAGATTCGACCTCGCCTCTGTCCTGCGTGACTTCCTTCACAAGCCATCACGGGCAATGACAGCGTGTTGAATCTGGCCTCGTTCCTCATCAATTGCCGAGCTTCCTGCCAAGGGACCAAAAGCCCTATTTCTCGCCGCCATACCCAGCTGCGGAGACCTAACATCAGGCCCTTTACTTACGCTTCTTTCTTTTTTTTTTTTTTTTTCGTCCTAGTTCCATTTTCAAGATTCCCTTGTCTTAGACGTGTCCTCTTTTTTCTCCTCCTTGCTCGCCAACGGGCTCCTCACAGCGCAAACGCTCGGTAGCTGATCATGTCCATCCAAATCGTGCTGGACAATCAGCCCGAATTCTACACCAACCTCGACGCCATCTCCGGCAGGGTCTTCCTCACCCTGCCCAAGAGCGAGCAGATTGGCACCATTGTTGTCAAGCTGGAAGGAGAGTCTGCCACAGCTCTACAGGTGCCCAGGAACTACGGATATGAGCCAGGCATCACCCGAGTTACCCCGCCACCGGGGCCTCCCGGCAGCATCGTGGGCGAGAATCACAAGATCTTATACAAGCTGCTCAAGGTCTTTCCGGACGATTACTACGAAAGTTCCAACAACCCGTATGGGTCGCATCCTCTCGATGCCGGCCAGCACCAGTTTCCCTTCTCGTTCAAGCTCCCCATCAACAATGTCTGCAGCAATCCGGAGGCCATGGCCAGGTATGGCGGCTTAGGCGGCCTGGGAGGCTATGGAGGCGGCGGCGGCCTCTTTGGACTTGCTGGAGTCCGGGTCATGGACGGTTCGAAGCAGTTGTTTCTCCGGCATGTCACCGCGACGCTCCCTCCATCCCTGACCGGCTTCCCTATGCAGGCCGAGATTCGCTACTACATCAAGGTCACCGTCCAGCGGCCCGGACTCCTCAAGGAGAACTGGCGCTACCAGATTGGCTTCAAGTTCTTGCCCATTGAACCGCCGCGACCTCCCATTACCGGCCAGGAAGCCTTTGCCCGGCGGCCATTCTCCTTTACGCCACGAGCAAAGGGGGCTTCGAAGAAGCGAAGCTCACTGTTCAGCAGCAAAAAGGCTGAGGCTTCAGAAGGCGAAGCAGACTCCCCAACGCCGCCATCAATAGAGATCTCAGCGCGACTGCCGCACCCATCAATCCTGACGTGCAATCAGCCCGTTCCCCTCCGGCTCCTTGCGAAAAAGCTCGTAGACAGCAGTGAACAAGTCCACCTGATATCCTTCCAGATGGACCTGGTTGGTGTGACCGAGATCCGTTCGCACGGGCTGTTCCATCACAAAGTGAACCGCTGGGTTGTCGCCTCCTACACAGACATCAACATCCCGCTATGTGCCCCGGGGGACGAAGTGGGTAAGGAAATGGTCATTCCAGATGACCTCTGGAGGAACCGGCCGCTGCCCAATACTGTTGCGCCTTCTTTCAACACTTGCAATCTTTCGCGAAAATACGAGATAGAGCTGAAGCTGGGCGTGAGCCGGGGCGACCCGAAGATGGGCGCCATGACGAGAGACGCCTTCGCACAGCCCCAGAACATCTTTCTGCCTCTTCACTTCGCGAGCGTTGACGTCTTTTCAGGCATTGCGCCACCTGTCGAGCTGTTGAAGGCTGCTCGGAATACACGACCAGAAGGCATTGTTGTTCGGCCCCCTCCTCGTCTGCCTCCCCGAACCTCTGTCTCCGAAGCCAGCAACGCCGGTCCCTCCGCCAGACCACCTCAGCAACGGCCCGGCCAGTCTGGGCCAGCGATGCCCGAGAGGCCACCTCAAGATCCTCTATACCCTCCACAGCTGCCACCAGGCGACATTCCGGCTTACGAGGACGTACCGCCGCCGAGCTACGACGAGGCCATGGCAGAGAACTTGTCGGGGCCGTTTGACGGCTTGCGGCCGCGGCCAGCGTATAGCGGCGTGACGAACGAGAACGCGCCGAGTGAGATGCCAGAGAAGAGCTAGGCCTTATGATCAGGGACTGCCATTATTGCATGAGGGAAAACAAAACTTGGGTGGGTAGGCCGGGAGTTGGGAAGCGAGTCAAAACAGTTACCATGGCGTACAAAGGAGTTACAATAGATGGTTGGCACAGTACTTGTCCCTATGTACATCTATAGACGCTAGGATATTAGGAACAGGGACGATATATCATGGTACTCGTTATTTTGTCTTTAAATAATAGTCCTCGTGTCAAGCGCTGGCATCTGCCTGTATCGAAGCGTCATGAGATCTCGATACTAGACGCTCGTCGCGGCAATGACGTCAACAACCGTCCAACAACGCGATAGCGCTCTGGGCGATTTCTCTCTTTTGCACTTGTCGCAAATCCTACAACCTCGTCCCTATAAACGAAGCATGCTCAAAAACATCACAAAGAAAAGACAATAGGACAGAGCCATGAAACAATGGCCTCGCCATTACGGCCCTCGCCTCTCGCGCTCCCTGCCGAACCTACGACGCTCCCGCGCGCGACCCTTCAGCGCCGGAAAACCGTTCCTCGATGAATCCAGCCACGATCCTCGCATACGGGATCTTGGGAGACAGATCCTAGACGACTACGCCATCATCCGCGAGAACTACGGTATGCCTGTCCCCGTCCTACCTCTTTTCACATTCTCCCCCGACATGTCAGGAATCAACACTCGGACAAGAAGGAAAAGGAGCAAAAGGCTAAAAGCGCAACAAAACACCAGCAACCCCAAAACACCCCATCGTCCTCGCCCACGGCCTCCTCGGCTTCTCCGAGCTCAAGTTCTCGCCGTACCTCCCCGCGATCGAGTACTGGCACGGCATCAAGCAGGCCCTCGTGGCGAACAAGTGCTCCGTGCTGACGACGTCCGTCCCGCCGTCGGGCTCCATCGAGGAGCGCGCCGAGAAGCTCGCGGCCGACATTCTCGCGCAGCAAAGCAGCGCCGCCGTGCTAAATAGTCAGGAAGAAGACGACGGGCGGGGGGCAGCACAGACGCAGACGCCTGTGGTCAACATCATCGCGCACAGCATGGGCGGCCTCGACGCGCGCTACATGATCTCTCACCTGCGCCCCCGCGGCATCCAAGTCGCCTCCTTGGTGACCATCGCCACGCCGCACCGCGGCAGCCCCTTTGCAGACTACCTCGTCGAGGGCGACGCGGCCAGCCCGCTGCACCTCCCGCGGCTGTACTCGGTCATTCGGCGCGCGGGGCTGGGCACCTCTGCCTTTGGGCAGCTCACGACGCGGTACATGCGCGACGAGTTCAACCCGCGCGTGCCCGACGACGACAGGGTGCGGTACTTTTCGTACGGCGCCATGATTGACGAGCCGTCCCTGCTGGGGGCGTTTCGCGTGCCGTACGGCGTGGTCAAGGCTGCGGAGGGGGAGAACGATGGGCTGGTGAGCGTGAGGAGCGGTCGTTGGGGGGAGTACAAGGGGACGCTGGTGGGCGTGAGCCATTTGGATTTGATCAATTGGTCGAATAGGGCGCGGTGGGCGGTGCGTGAGTGGATGGGAATGAGGAGGAATTTCAACGCTGTTGCGTTTTATCTGGATGTTGCTGATATGCTGGCCAAGGAAGGGCTGTGAGGGACGACTTCCTGTGGGATTAGTTCTTTGTATCATTACCGGCTGTAGATGGGTAGACATTTCACTAGAAGGGTGCACAAGAGAGGACGGCGTTGGTTGTTGAAAAAAAAAAAAAAAGAGGAAACAAGCTGTAGTTTTATAATAGGTTTAAGCACTAGATTGTTGTATATGAGGTATCAGGAGTATTAGAATATAGAGAATATAGCATCCCTGTGGCCACGAGCCCATCCCGACACCCAGAATCGCCTCACGAGCCATCGAGCGGCCCGTGAGCAAAGACGCTGTGTCTGTGTGCGACGCGAAGAAAGCAGGCCAAATGCATGAGAGAGTATATGTACATGGTCATGCATGCAAGCACCGATAACATCGCGCATCCTCTTTTGGCGAGCCAAAAAGAAAAAGAATGGGCGACGACGGGAAACATGCTTGGTGCCGAGACGCTCGTGGCCAAGAGGTTGAAGACATTATCCCGTGAACGCGGAAGGTTGGGTTCGCCGTTGTTGTGTTTCCTTCTTTTTTCCCTTGTCGCGCCAACACACAAACCCCCCGTTTGTGCCGTTGTCTGTATGAATCACGGTCTCATTACTGCGTTGCGTGCGTTGCCCCCCCTCGTCAACTTCTCCTTTCTGCACCCCCTAGTCTCAACCCGCCCCTCTTCCCCAGGCCTCAGGTCGTCGCTTAGATCTGAGACTTGGAGGCCCGTCTCTTGGCGCACTGCTTGGCGATGAACAGACCAATGAGACCAACGGCGACTAAGAGAACAAACCAGGTTAGACACATCAGTGCTTTCGCTTCTTTACCCCAGTCGCTGTTCGGCGTGGTGACTTACCGACGAAGACGATGCAGAAGACGACAATGACACCGGGCTCCCGGGCGGCCCAGTTCTTGCGCTTGACCAGCTCGCTGACGGCGCGAGCGGCAATGAGGTTCTTCTCAATGGCGGCCATTGTGTCTGTTGGAGAGGAGAGTTGAATTGTCTGGAAAGGAAGAGCTGAGTTAGTCTCGGAGTGTCTCAGAGTGTCTCAAGGCCTTTATATATATATGTCTCAATGGATGGGTAGAGAGCTGAGATCCAGGCGCGTGGTGTCAGGGGTCGGTGTAAGACAGAAAGCGGTAAGGGAAAAGAGCCAGGGGTGAAAAGATGGAGATGGTGGGAACCCTCATCAAATGCCTCAGGAAAAAAAAAAGCAGGCGAGAAATCCAATTGATGCCTGTTGCAGGAATCCAGAATCTTTGCGAGCCGATGCGGTAGCGATGATTTCGAGCTTCTTCCTGGTGCGCGGTCCAAAGGGCTGCGGTAGCCTCGGATGAAGCTCAAAATTTTTGCGACGGCTCGGCCCAGGCAAAAGACGTATTGGAATGGCCCTGCAGGCGCTAGGAAATCAGGCGTTCGAGAGGCATTCGAAGTTGAGGAGTGTGCAATTGTGTCTTGTCGGTGATGGGAAAAGGTGAGAGCGAGTTGGGAAAGCGTGTGGTCATTACCTCTTGGGTTGAAGGGCGTTGAGGAAGAGAGGGAGAAGGATGGAAAGTCTGAAAGATGGTCGCGTAAGTGGAATGCGCTGAGGTTTTGTTTCCACGGCAGCTCTGGGAATTAACAGGGCAGAGGGAAAAAAAAAAATGGCGAACAAGTACAGGGTACAAGCGGAGGACCGGCAGGGGCAAAAGAGTGGGGGAGCACGTCACGGGCCACTTCGCTGGGCGATTGGGAGGAAAAAAGAGATGGCGAGGCGAGGGCGAGGATAGGCCAGTCCAGGGATCGAAACTGGGAATTGACGCGCGCTGACCTTTTTGTTTCTTCGGTTGATGGATTGGCGACGATGGGAGGAGACGCGAACAGACGGGGGTTGTGATAGCCGGACTGTCGATGGACGATTGGCGAGCGGCGCGGGAGACACAACTCCTGAGACGGACGGACGAGGACGAGGACGAAACCGAGGCGACGACGAAGAGGGTTGGGAGAGGAAAAAGAAGAAGAAGAGAAGAGGGGGAAAGAATTGAAAAGAAACGAGGGAAGCCGAGTATAAAAACGAAGCCGGAAAACAAGTTACTGACTGACTAGATTCCGGGCTGGGCCGGGGGTGTGTGAGTGAGTGAGCGTGTGTGTGTGTGCCTCGCAATGAAGGTCAATGACATGGCCATCGCGACAGCGAAAATTGAGCCTGGAGAGGCGTGTCACCGGCGTGTCACGGCCGTTGCTGGCGGCGAACTGGAAATTGCCTGGTACAAAGCCGCAGTACATGCTGTACTTCGTACCGGCAGGAACAAGCCTGAGCCTTGCCTGGAGAAACGACGCACAGGTACCGTGTACATCTCGCTGGTATCGCCCGTCTTCCACTTGATCGGAACACGGCATGCGCTGGACCCTGGCCGCTTTAGCGCTCTCGAGCCTCGGCCGGTACGTGCGGCGGCCCTCAATGCCACGGCTTTCTTCGATGCTTGCAAGTACCTTGCCTCCTTAGGTATTTTCCTTCCCTTGGTTATTCGCGCTATTATTTAGGTAGCTCAATCTTTTTTTTCTTCATGTTTTACTCATCTCTGTCCTGTTGTTCCGTGTACAATCTGTCAGTCTCTCCAATCAAAGGCCAATTCCTCGCTGGCCTCCACCTGGATCCATTATTGCCTCTTCCGGCCTCGAGGCCCAGAACTAGCCCGGGCGCCCCATGTGGGGAAACCTCGACGGCGGCCATGGCAAGGTGGATTCTCTGGGCAGCCCACCTCATCTTTTCCCTTTGCTCCTTCTTCGCTCTTTTGCCTGCGCGAATTTCGCCCGTCCCTGTAGCTGTACTTTAGAAGAACTCTTGTCCCCCAAAGGCGCACGTACCAGGTACAGGTACTCGTACGCAAAGAAATCGACATCTCCGTAAGAGCCATTTGTGGACGGCCGACGGGAGAGAGCCCGGTCGCCTGGCCACCATCACGGAGCGCGAGGCGGCAGCGCGGGACACGGCCTGCAATCTTCAGCGCTGCATTGACGCTCTTCAGTGATATCCATGCCCGTATGACGCACCATCCAGGAGAAAATCGTCTCCAGCTGCCTTTCCTCGCTGGTCGAGCTGCATGTACCCTGTACTTACTCCAACTCTAGAGAGCTTCATCCCAGCCATAACATGAACCGGGCACACCTCAGTCACGATACCACACCAAGTTCCGGCTCGACATTCTTTTTTCTGTTTTTTTTTTTTTTTTTTCAGACCCCGGCCTTCGCGCGTATCACGAAAGCGTGCCAGTGGCTTGCCTGAGTGATATTCTGGAATCCCGCCAAAGGGGATTAGCTCGGTGCGGCAAGCTCATCTAACAGCACCTCCAGCCTGCGATAGTATATGTATGAAGTACCTTGTTTCCCTTTACCCACAACGTCCATCGACGGCCTCGGCTGCAACGGATATCGCTCTCTGACCGTTCAATCAGGAGGCGGCAATTGCCTTTTGCTATCGTCGTAGTGCCCTGCTTGACTTGTCGTCCGGCGCGGCTGGCTTGACCGAAACATGCCGCTACCGACTTTTTTTTTTTTTTTTTTTTTTTTTTTTTTTTTTTTTTTTTCCTCTCTCCTTTCGAATCTTTTCCCAGACGCCAAATCTAGGTGGCAGCTGAGTAACGGAGCACCGAACCCAGAGCTAATAAGGCCATGGAGGCGTCGTGCAGGATTTCTGTGTACTTGTGGCAGGCTACCATCATATGCGGTGGTACGGAGTACATGATCCCCAGATCAGCCCTCTCATCATTCCCCTTGTCTCGTACGAGTACGACCGACTGAGACTGGGAAGATGCGTGCTTCGTTGTACTGCCGTACTTCTGAGAACCGGCACTGTCAGCTGCCTGCAAACGGCACTTTGTAGACTATGTAACCGGAGCCGGCCGCCATGGACAGACAGACAATCGCAGCATGGGGCGGTCCTTTGTACAATCGCGCCGACCGGTGAAGGGCAGAGAGCAACCTGAGCGTCAGACACGCACAAGTAGGCCGTATTATCATCAATGAGCACGGACGAGCAAGTCTTCGGTTCCTCAATCGCGTGCCGTTGACGCTCCGGCGCGCGATGCGAGCGAGTAATCGCCATTGTACATAGACTAGGGCAGATGGCATCACCGTTCCAACTCGGCATAGCAAGACGCCTCAGCCAGTCATCCATCCATCCATTCCAACGAAGCATCATGCCTCGCCGTCGCCGTCGCCGCTCAAATCAAAGGAAGCAAAGCAGCAGAGACGGTCAACAACAGCACACCCAAACACCCCACCCCGCCAACGGCGGCAACGGTGGAAGCAGGACCGCGCAAATCCTGCTCTGAACAGAGAAGCCAGGCCCTTTTCTGTTTCCGGTATGCTCCACCGTATAATCATCGGTATCTACTACCACCATTACCCGGCAAGCCCGACATGAAAAGATGAAGGCGGCTGGCTGCAAAAATAAAGGCCGCTCCGTGGACTCCGGACAAAGCTCGCTCTGGCAAAAGCTCGGCAATCGGCGCCCGCTCTGCTGGCCTTGGACTCGACTCATGGTCGGTGTAAGAAGACGAACTCAAGCTGACAAGACGAAGCAAAGTACCACAGTACCTTGGAAGCGCGAGAGGCGATTCCGCTGGCCGATTCCACGACGCATCTCCACCATGTTTCCTCCCTTGACAAGTGATTGATCGGCTTTGCACTGATTGGACGTTCGCGTGCTTCTCATATGCTTCTAGACTATTTTCTGGACTGCCGCCCCTTCGCGTTCAAATGAGGACCTGCGCTGTATCGGCCAATGACCTCATGTTGCTTCTGGTACCCCGGCCTTGGCACCAGCGCTGCAGGAGCAAAAAGTACCTAGCGGCACTCCAAGACGATCAGGATAATGTGTAGGTACGAGCTGCGGCTTTGTCCAAGGCATGGCGGTGATGGTATCGATACGAAGGGCCCTTGGTGTGTAGGGTATCTCGAGATTGTCTCTGTGTGTTGGGCACCTCACGCTGAACCGCTAGTTCCTGAAGATCTCTATAACGAGTATATCCTCGGGTCCTCCATATTCCACAGTAGACCCAGTAGGAAGTCTATAAGGCAACCCTAAACCCAAATCCATCTACTGCTCTCTTCAGGACATGAAGTAATGGCGATATCACAGCGGATGCCCTCGGAAGAGAAGAAGCGCAAATCCCCCAGGCGGTCAGAACCCTTCTCCACGACTCGTCTAGACTCTCTTCACTCGCCGCGGGCGGGTACGACGGTGCTACCATCGTGGAGAATCATGGCCGGATATCGACATCCGCGCATCGGAGAAAACTTGTGAAATGCAGGTACAGGAGAACTAAGCTTGCCAAGGTGATACTATCACCTCTACGGGGTTGCTCCGGGTTTCCACCGTACCGCAGCGGCTCGACCTATTAGACACTTTGCTGCCTATTCTCCATGGACCCTGCTAAAACCCGGCACGAGTCGGTCCCTCCGGTAATGAGCAGAAGACAAACGGGGCCGATTTTTGGATCATAATTGGGTGGCTCCAGAGCGATTTTCTGGTCGGCTTATTCTCAGCCGGGAGCGAGCAAATGCCTCGGTGGAACTCCGTTGATATGACGAGTAAAAGCGAGGACTTGTTCTTTTCTGGCTGTCACTTTTCCTATCTGGCAAATAGTACTAATAAGCTGAGAAGAAGCATCAATCCGGAACTCTAACCCCCTTTTACCCGTCTTCTTCGCCTTCTGCGACGTTGTCATGAAGCATCTGGGGATGCCGAATTGGGACGATATCGCTGCGATATTTCCGCACCGACAGCGGCGTTCAAAGGGCGCGTGTAAGCCGCTGTTGACGAACCGGACGGCCCGTCTTACGAGTCACGTGACGATGCGCTGTTCGCATGGCCCTGGCCAGTTGATGCGATAATGCGAGATGGACCTTGCAGGCGCCTTTGCCGCGGAATCGGCTTGGTGAGACGCAGTTGGCAGGCCTCATACCCCGTGTGAGAACCAGCCGAAAGGGAACTGTCCTGAGTTGATCACAGGCTGCTTTTGTGACTCGGGATATCAAGACTCCAGCTACGGCCTCCCGTACCACTTACGCACATACAAGTATTTGATAGCGCCGAACCGACGCTATACCTAGTAGCTGAGGGCAACGAGAAATCGCCATGCACGAAAACAACATGATGTCCAGAAGATGCTCAATGGAAGCAAGCTACCTTATCGCCCAGGCCAACCCAACGTATCCCTCTCATTGATTTCTCGGCCAAAGAAGAGCCAGGAAATTGCTGCATTGACCCGTCTGCTGTCTTTCGCCGTTGATTTCTCGTGCTACCGACATCAGAACCTGTCCAATAGGTAGAGACCGCAGACGCTCGGTTGCTGTTCCTAAAGCTGGCACCACGTGAGAACAGCTGTCCCTCACGCCGACGTAATGCATCCCACGTGAGTCCATACGCACTCTTGATCGCCCACGACTGCCAACGCCCCAGGCTCGGGGTTCTGCGATGGTCATATCAAATCTACGAATCATGCCTACCCAGGTCCCTTAGGTATTCTCGATCGGCGACCTGAGACGACGTAATTGCTTCTACCCTAGTGATTCCCACCCTGGCCTTCTCTCTCGCCCTCTGCTCAAGCCATAGCGTCCCCTCCATCCTCACCGTCCCGCCGAACGAAAGAGCACGAGGGAGGCATCAAAATGGCCGCCGCCTGGTTGGCCCGAGTGCGGCGCCTCAACACCCACAACCTGACGACTTTCCGGGATGCGCCTCTGGCCGAGATATCCGGCTCTCTGGGCGATCTGGGCACGCTGCTGCCCCTGATGATTGCCCTCGCGGCCAAGGGCTACATTGACCTGGGCTCGACGCTGGTATTCTCGGGCTTCTTCAATGTCCTCACCGGAGTCGCCTTTGGCATTCCCTTGCCGGTGCAGCCCATGAAGGTATGCGTGGCACAGATGTACGGTGTGGAGCGAGCTCGACTTCATAGTCTTCGAGCTCAGCTCCCGCCGTCGCCAACTTATAGCCTGGCACTCATGCTAATCGTCTCCTCGGAAATTAGGCCATCGCCGCAGCTGCCATCTCGGCGCGCGAGAATCCCTCCATGGGCGTCGTCGTTGCCGCCGGGCAATGGGTCGGCGCAGCCGTCCTCTTCATGAGCATCACCGGCCTGCTGCGGGGGGCCGTGTCCTTTGTGCCCGTCCCCGTGGTCAAGGGCATCCAGCTCGGGGCGGGCCTCTCCCTCATCATCGGCGCTGGCTCGTCGCTGCTGCAGCCTCTTGGCTGGATCCATCCCGTGCTGGACAACCGCATCTGGGCCCTGGCGGCCTTCCTCGTTCTCATCTTCACGCAGAACTTGCCTCGCTTCCCGTACGCCTTGAGCTTCTTCCTCCTGGCGCTGGTGCTGGCTCTCGTTCAGGTGTCGCTCGCCCACCAGAGCTTGCCTTGGTTCCACGTCTGGCAACCTCGCTTTGTACTCCCCTCGTGGATCGGCAACGGAGACGCCCCGGCATTGTGGATGGCGATAGGGCAGCTTCCACTGACGACTCTCAACTCCATCATCGCCGTGAGCGCGCTGGCCGCCGATCTGCTGCCCGATCTGCCCACGCCCTCCGTCACCTCAATGGGTCTGAGCGTGGCGCTCATGAACCTGACCGGAACATGGTTCGGAGCCATGCCAGTCTGCCACGGCGCCGGAGGACTAGCCGCCCAGTTTCGCTTCGGCGCACGCAGCGGAGCCAGCGTGATCCTGCTGGGCCTCTTGAAGATTGCTTTGGGGCTCTTGTTTGGGGAGACGCTCGTCAACTTGCTGAAGCAGTACCCAAAGGGCTTGCTCGGCGTCATGGTGGTGGCTGCTGGCCTGGAGCTGGCCAAGGTCGGCCACACGCTGAACCAGGGTGCTCCTGACCTGTGGCATGCGTCTGTTGGCCAGAGCCCAACGGAAGGCTTGAGGCAGCATCGGCATCTCTCAGACGAAGAACGCCTCGAGAGATGGACCGTCATGTTGGTGACGACGGCTGGTCTTCTCGCGTTCCGGAATGACGCAGTCGGCTTCTTGGCCGGCATGCTTTGTCACGGCTCGTATCGGCTCTCTGAGAGGTTCATGGGGTGGAAAAGTCGGCGCTCTGTTCTTTCGAGCGAGCGGGCGCCATTACTGCGATGAGCGTGTACAAATGGGAGCACAGAGACTGGGATTGCCAGAGTGCACTTTATTAATGACTGATGTCTATCCATCGAGTTTATATCGACCTGTTGCGCCCCGTCCAATCCTGTACCAAGCTCATATCTCATTCTTCGCCCGCGAAGTACGTTTTTCGTCATATACCAACTCATGTTTTGTTCAAAGATGATGATGGGCTATCTGGAAACAGTTGCTTCGAATATCTGTGTCCCGGCCAGCCCTTGTAGTGCTCTTCATGCGTCTCCTTAACCTTGCGCAAAAGCAACATCCTGCAAAAGAGAAACAGGCCTCCACACACCGCCAGCGAAGCCCCCTCCGTAATGGCCGTCGTCCTAGCCGTGATGCTCCACGTCCCGTGCTGCTGCGAGTACACGCCAATGAGCGTCGACACCAGCCCGGCCAGCGAGTTGGTCATGCCAGGCAAGAAGAGCTTGTTGACGATCCAGACGTAGTTCTTGGCGTGCAGGATGGTCAGGACGAGCATCCCGATGGCGGAGATGGCGCACATGACGATGGCGATGACGAGCAGCGGGATGTTCTTGATGCTCTTGACGATGAGCTTGGCGGCCTCCTTGGAGAAGGTGTGGTCATCGTCGTTTTGCTTGTCGACGGAGGCCTGCAGGCTGGTGAATGTGCCGGGGAAGACGAGGAAGCCGGCGAGGAGGAGCCAGACGAAGATGGCGGCGAGGATGTTGTGCAGGAGGGGGATGTCGTCTTGTTGGAGAAGCATCTGGACGTAGCGGGAGTGCTCTGAGCTGGGGCTCTGGCGGTTGGGGCCTTTTGTTTGGGGGTTGATTTGGCGGAGGGAGGAGGAGGGCTCGATAGGGTGTTGTCGGTGATGGTGGCCGGGTCGGCGAATCTCGACGTGGATTGTCGGCATCTTCTTTTCTTATCTCTTCTTCTTCAGCCTCCTCTGATGTTGATTTATTGACGATGGACCAATATGAAGTGGTTCTTGCGGTGCCGGGTAGTATAGAATGAAGGTGATGTTGGCAAAAGTATGTCGGCACAACTACAGCTGCCTGAGCGAAGAAACGAAAGAAACACAGAGAAGAAACGGAGCAACTCCAAGAAGTAAAGTCACCAGTCTCACGGTTTTATCAATGCGGATTGCAGCTCCAAAGTCCACAATCGGAGGCCTTTGCGCTTCTTTCGTTCACCTTTTTGTGTTCTGCCATTGTTCTGAAGGGAGCAATTTGTGGGCTCTCGAGGCCATTGTCGCGGCCTTGTTCGATCCTCCTTGATCTTAGCGCCATCTCATTTAAGCTTGGAGGCGCTGTTCTACTCTATTGACTTTGTTCTCTTTTGTGGTTGTGTTACTGTCTGGGTGCGTAACACGACGGTCGTTGAGTGGATGTGGTGAAGTCGTTGCTTGTTACAGTAGCCGCTGGGGGCGTCGGTGAAGGATCTGAGGGCGAGACAGCGAATCAGATGGGCGGCAGAGAGATAAAAATAGGTCGTCGATACCGAATGACGGGCTGTTTCTTGAACTCGAATAAAGTAGATGCAGAGATATGACAATGACATGAAGTGCATAGATTCGAGACGTACAAATAACGCTGCTAGAAGTGTTCAATATCGCACATCAGTCCGTCGGTGATGCAGCTGAATATTCATGAGAGCCAGCCAAAAGCTACCTACCTACCTTAGATACCTAGGTATCAGTCGCTCAGTACCGCCCGAGCTGGTACACGCAGCAACCTTGAAAACGGAGAAGTCGGAGAAAAGCCGTCAGGCATGTACGCCAGCGGCAAGTACCTGATTTTCGCCTTGCATTAGATCGGAGGTCTCGTCATCCCCTTTGCATGAAGAGGGGGCAGCAGTCGGGTGCGGGATGCTAAACAAGGGAGGACGGAGCCGAATTGGAATTTCGAGGCTTTCGTGTCTCTTTTCCCGTGTCTCTGGAGAAATAGGACGAAGGGATTGAGTACCGTGGTTGATAGATATGTAGGTACCTTAGGCACCAAGATAAAAGTGCACCGTTGAAGCCTCGGTATCTTGGATGGATCGCAGTGAAGCGATTCATCCTCACAGATGCAGTGACGCAGCATCATCTTAATCTTCAGCATGAGTCATCAGGCACGTACTGTACTCAAGGTACAAGGTTTCTATCATCATCATCAATTGATCAATGCAGGCAAGAGCAGCGTTTGACAGCAACTGCCAAGGTTCGGCATCAGGGTAACGCGGGGAAACGACAATCAACCACCGTTTAAACCAAGTCCGAGCAGAAGGAGCCTCTTTTGTTTCCTTGCCTTCTTTTTTTCCAATAATTTTTTCGTACCCAATTGCTCTTAACGGCTAGAGCGAACCAAGAACTGGTGAGGAGGCTCCAGAAAGCTCGCCGCCCAGCCAATCAGCGGCCCGGATCGCGCCTGTGACCCCCCCGGCAATCGCGCCAGAAAGTTCAAAGGAAAGAAGGCCTGCAAAAGGACTGGATCGCAGCCTTCTCTTGTGACGGGCTCCGACACCTTTTTCTCGGCCGCCAAAACGAACGGGAAAGAGAGACGAGGCAGCCGAACGACGATCCGCCAGCCTCGCCCCAGAGAGAGGGAGAACAAGGGCCGCTCTCCTGTCTCCGGCCGACCAGCAGCGCAGCGCAGCGACTCCCCGCAGCCCTGGCGAACGAGCTGTTGCCCGAGCGAGCGAGCGAGCAGCGATGACTTCGGCCGGCGCCCACGACCAGCTCGACGGCCGTCTCGACGATGCCGCACCCATGCAACAGCCCGACCCCCAGCCCGAGCCTGCAGTTGCAGCTGCAGCTTCCGCTCCCACGACGACGGCGGCCTCGCTGGCTGTTGCTGCGGACGCGGATGCTGCCCGTGCCGCTGCGCAACGACTGCCCGACGACCCCAAGCCCGCAGCTGCGTCGATGCTGCCCGAGGCCGCGCACCAGCCGGCGCAGGATCCTTCACGGCAGCCGGACCTCGAGCTCGGGCAATCGCAGCCTGGAAGCAGGGCAGAAGAAGCATCCGTCTCGATTAGCGACAAGGCGACATCATCCGGTCCGCAGCCTGGCTCTCACGGCGACGCGGCGCCTACTGCAGCCACAACAACCGCCGCATCAGCATTCACACCAGCGCCGTCATCGTCGCTGCCAGCAGATTCTGCTGCGCCCCCACAGCAGGCGCATGCTTTAGAAGAGAACCCAGAAGCTTCAATCGCTGCCGCATCCGCCACGGCGACAACGACGACGCCGCTACCGCCGCCTCCAACCTTCAACGGTGGAGCCAAGACCGACAGTGGCTTAGAGCAGTCGGTAACACCAAACGCAAACGCATCTGGAATCGGTGCCTCTGGTGGCCTAAAAGCCACAATCGAATTCAAGGAACACGGGGGCCAGGACGTTATAATGGCGGACGCTCCCGGAGTTACCACGACTGCTGCGGCTGCTGCGACAGGGGCACCTCTACCAGCGTCTGTCGTGCACACTGCCCAGGTGACATCGGCAGACCAGTTCCCATCCTCAACGCCATTCGCATCTCAGCCTGCTGCCATCGACCACCGCCACGCATACATGATGATGGCTCTGGCCTCCATGTCTGCAGCACCGCCCGCCATGTCGCCGCCGCCCACCGTCACTCCCTCTCAGATGACCCTACCCAACGTCGCAGAAGAAGGGTACTTTGGCCTGGGCTCTAACAATAACCTGCGCCAATCTGACCCCGACATGGGCCTTGAGTCGTTTGCCCGTGTAGAGTTCGCCGACAGCGTCTTTCAGATGACCACCTATGCCGTCATCATCGGCCGCGACCAGCGAGCTCTGGAACAGGCAAGGCGCGATGGGAAGCGTGCCGAGGAGTATCAGCGGCGCGTTGAAGAGAATGCGAGCAAAGGCCTTCCACCGCCATCTCCCATTCCTCTGCCTCAGGACCGTCACAAGTTTAGTAAATCGTACGTCAGTGAGGAAGGCGGCATGCTTGGCCCGGAATCAGATAGCGAAGACAACGGGCGTCCGGCGAAGCGGCGCAAGACCAGCACCACAGGATCGTCGCAGCAGAATGAAAACGAGAACCCTCAAGATAACATCATATCAAACCGCCAATACGTCTCCCATACTCCTGGCGCTGCTGCAGTTGACTTGGCCTCGCTGAGGCCGTCTCCCTGGCATGTTCCTTTTATCGGCATCCACTCTCCCGGCCCAAACATTGCGAGCAAAACAAAGGCCATCTCCCGCGAGCATCTCAAGATTGCCTACAACCCGGATGAGGGTGTCTTCGAGGCTATTCCCTTGCACAAGAATGGTTTCTTTTGCGAGGATGTGCATTACAAGAGCGAAAAGGTGGTTCTCAGGTGCGGCGATCGCCTCCAGATCAAGGACGTTGGCTTCAGATTCATCATCAACGGCGTAGAGAGAGGACGAACCGGCGCAGAAGAGTATCAGGAAGAGGATGCCACGAAGAAACGCCACGCTCACGGCGGGAAGAGCATGAGCTTCGACTTTACACAGTCGCATGGCAACGGCCAGATTCAGGACACGAGCGATGAGCTGTCGGATGTGGATGTCAGCCCGGCGGAGCTGTCCGACTTTGGCGGTGACGATGAGGCCGAAGGAGAGGAAGAGGAGAAGGCCGAAGAAGCGGGCGTGGAGGAGGAAGAAGAAGAAGAGGAGGAGGAAGAAGAAGGCGATGATGAAGACGAGGAGGAGGGAGATGCCGACGTACCAGAAGCATCCATCGAGGGCGACTCTGAAATCAAGGACGAGGGAGAAGCGAATAACGACCTCTCGATGCCCGAGATACCAAGGAAGAGGGGGCCTGGCAGACCGCCAAAGAATGGCATCATGTCGAAGAGAGAGCAGCGCTTGCTTAAGAAGCAGCAGCAAGAAATGGCCAAGAAGACACTGCCTCAAGCGCCGCCGGTCGAGCCGCCCATCAAGCGCAAAGTCGGCCGGCCGAGGAAACACCCGCTGCCGGAAGACGGAGTGGACCGTCCCGAGAAGCGCAAATACAAGCCTCGGAAGCCCAAGAATGAGGACGGCGCCGAAGGCTCCGATGCCGAGAGACGAGCGAGGGAGAAGAAGGAGAAGAAGGCGCGGCCTAAGTCGCCTCCTCTGGAGCTCAAGATTGAGGACTACACCGAGGAGCAGCTCCAGAAACCGAACAAGAACTACGGTGTGCTTATTGACGAAACATTGACGGCGGCGGGCCCCGACGGTCTCACATTGAAGCAGATTTACAAGAGAATCTGCCAAAGATACCCGTGGTTTTATTTCCACACCGAGACAAAGGGGTGGGAGAGCAGCGTACGCCATAATCTGATTGGGAACGAGGCGTTTAGGAAGGACGAAACGACGAACCTGTGGTCTCGCGTGCCCGGTGTTGAGCTGGATGCTGGTAAGAAGCGAAAGGCATCCTCTCCGGACCGTGGGCTGGCGGCTGCGCAGGCCTATGGACATTACTCGTATCCCTACGCCGCGCAGCACATGGTCCCTGGAGCGCATCCTGGCTACCCCCCCGGCCAGGCACAAGCTCCGACATATCAAGCTCCCGCATATGCGGCGCAGCCGCCGAGCCAAGCATCGCGTCCAGCGCCGTATGGCCCATCACAATCACCCCCTGTCCACCAACCGGTTCAGCCGGCCGTGGGCGCTCCGCCTCCGGCTCCAGCCCCGATCCAACTGCCAGGATACGGTCCCCCGGCAGCCCCGGCTCGCCCCCAGCTCGGCGTGCCCCAGCCCGGAGCCTACAGCTCGCCCTATGCCTCACGGCCGCCTCCCCTGGCAAGCCCGGCTGTCAAGGCCGAGGACAGCGGCGCCGGCGTACCGACTGCGGCTGCCGTTGCGCCTGTCCAGCAGCCAGTCCGACCAAGCATTTCGCCCGCCGCCACCACGGAGCCAAAGGTGGCCGCTGCGGGGGCCGCGCCAGCAGCGCAGAAGACGACTGTGCAGGCTGCCGCTCACCCGCCGCAACCTCGACCACAGGCGGCGCCTGCTCGGCCGATCATCGAGCCTCGCCTGCTTGGCGCAGTCGTCGGCCTCAAAAACGGCCTCGTGGACAACCTCAAGAAGGCCGGCAATCCCAAGGCTGAGGCCATTGTCATGTCAGCCCTGAACAGGTGCATTGGGCTCAAGAAGGAAGCGACCGAAAACGACAAGATGGAGGCCATCTGCATCAAGGGAATCCGGCAAGTCATCGACGGCTTCACCAAGGGCAAGAGTCCCACGCCCGGAAGCTCCACCTCATTGCCTACAGACACGCCACCTGTTTTCGAGCCCAAGGTATTGGCTGCGCTGAATGGGCTCAAGGATGCCTCTGTCAATGCCATCAAGGCTGGTCTGGGAGAGGCCAAGGCTGAGGCCGTGACCTTGTCCGCCATTGATCGGGTGATTGGCCTCGCTGACGCCAGCATCATGCCCAAGGCGGCCGAGGGCGAGCCGGCGAGCAACTTTGAGGGGGTGGAGCAGCATCTCATGAAGTCTATCCGGCAGCTCCTCCAGGGCATGAATCAGAAACTCCAGGGCGATTGATTGGGCATTGGGTGTGGGCTGGCAGGAGGAATGACTAGCAGAAGGATTGTCAGGTGTTCGCACGAGCTGAGCATTTGTATAACGACTGTATCGTCCGTTCCAAGGGGGCTGGGCTTATGCTGGCCCACTGGGACCCAGAAAGAACTTTCGGGGCGCGTGGGCCTCGATGGAAGGACTGGCGCGGGTGCACGCATGTTTTGACGTCTTGTTGTACGGCTACGGCTTGATGCGGGCCGGATATACTATGGTAGCGTTTCTTTAATGAACTTGATCATGTTGCCTCGTACAGTTGAATTGTGAGATTCCTGCTCAAATGGTTGACTTGCCACACATGTCCCCTGATCATTGGGCAAGTATACGTAGGTGATGATGACCAGGAGAAAGAAACATGCAACTCCCCTCCTCCTCCCCCTCCCCCTCGCCCCCAAGACCTAAAAGTAAAAGCAAATCAGCACTCAGGCAGAAATACCACGTGAAAACTTCAAAATGACACTAGAGACTAGACAGGAGGAACCTTGCACAAGATCCACTGAGCGCAAAGCATACCACAAAACACAGAAGCATATAAAGAAAGTCTTCAAAGAATATTAGGTATAGTCTTAAATTACTATAAACCCTTCCACCCCCCCCCCTAGGTAATAAGAAAGCGGTGATGAAATGGGGTACTGGAGCTGCATAACTTTCTTCATGATCCGAATTACGAGTTTTCTTTCTTTCTCATTAACGGGGCGCCTCCCTCCCTACCTGCCAAGAAGCCAGCCAGCCATATCTCATGTCAAAAAACAAAACTTTCCCTCTTTCTTGATTTCTTTTTTTTTTTTTCTTCTCTTTCTTCCGCTCCTCACTGCAAGCTTCTCCTCCTTACTGCAAGCACTAATAATGATAACTCCTTCTTTGGCGAGTAAAGCATTTCCTCCCCCCTTCCCACCACTTCATGATGACGTCGAGATTTCCCATCCTCCCACTTAACAATGTCAATATCAAATCAAATCAAATCAAATCAGAGCTCTTCCTCCACCGCAGCGCATTCTATGCGCTCAACGGCGAAAAGGTCGAATCCTTGTCGCCAAAGTTCACGTCCAGCCGAGCCCCGTCAATCTTGAGCGCCGCCAGCTGCTTGTCCATGCCGGACACGCCGCTGCCCGCCTCGCCGCCTTGTGCCCCCGCGGCACCCGCGTCCTCAAAGCCCGGGGGCCGATGGCGCATCTGCTTCGCCTTGGCGAGGGATATCGTCTTCTGCTGGTACGTCGTCGTGATGGGCTGGGTGTCGTCCCGCTCGATGGTGGACTTCATCAGGGCGGCCATCCACAGGCGGCCCTGCTTCAGGTTGGGCACGGCAAAGTAGTGCACCGTCGGCTTGGTGAAGCTGACGCCCTTGGACAGGCCCGCTCGCGGCGGGACGAGCTTGAAGATGAACATGGAGTCGTCGCCCTTGTTCAGGCCATCGTCGCCTGCGGGCGTGTGGCCGCTTGGCATGATCGACCCGCCAGCTGCGCCAGTCAGAGTCGCGTGCAGTCCGGTCAGCCTCTCGTTATCAGCCGGAAGAACGCGGTGGAAGGAGATGTCAATCAGGCCCTTTTCTTGATCGTCTTCCTCCGAGTAGTAGTAAGCAAGCCGGCGTCCCTTGAGAACAAAGAATCGCGGCTTCCAGGTCGTCATCAGGTTGGAGCTCTTCTTCTTCATCCAGCCGTAGTAATCCGCATCCTTCATGGCCACCGCAGGTGGAATCTTCAACAGGCCTTGCGTGTAGGCACTCGTCTCCTTCTTGCCCTTCTTTCCACCCTTCTTGTTGGCGGGAGCCGTCGCCGTGACGGGGCTCTTGAGGGCTTCATGAGACTCGAGTTCCAGGCTCTGCCCTGCCGAGGCGGTGCTGGATCCCGTCCGCACGGGTGAGGGGATGGGCGGCTCATTCGTCGAGAGGTCGGCCGATCCACTGCCCTTGGATCTCTCAAAGGTAAGCTTGTCTGATATGGCTCGCATGGCGGGCCGCGTGGCTTTGCCGACTGGTTCGGTCACCGACGAGAGCCAGCCGGCGCTGAGGCCCTGGCCCTTGCCGGCGACTGGCGACGGCTCCGCCAGGGCAGGGTTCATCATGGTGTCCAGGTTGGTGACGGCCGGCGCCGGCCCATCCTTGGCCGGGGGCGGCGGGCGGACAGAGTCGGTCGTGTTGGTCGAGGCGTTTCGCCTGTGGGGGCTCGCCTGGATGCCGTAGTACTTCTGGGCGGCGGACGGCGCTCCGTCCCGGAAAGAATCGACGCTACCGTATCTCGAGTGCCGGGAGAGGGCCGTTGCGCTGCGCACTCTCTGCTCGTCGGCGTAGCTCTGTTGAGTCCCGTGGTTAGCGCTGTCACGTTTCCGCAGCACATTGCGGCCCTTCTTATATACCTCGGTGCCGGAGAAGTAGCCCCGGTCCAGCTCGACGGCGGAGTCCTGCAGCTCGGGTTCGGACGTGCCTAGCATCTCCTGCAGTCCCGTGGAGGAGAGCGGCCGTTGAGAGGTCTGCGAGACGGCGCCGCCCAGGGTCCAGTTTCGATCAAAGGAGGGTTGTTTCTTATGCACGCCATCACCCACGGACAGGTTTGCGTTGGCCGATACCTTGGGCACCGTTGCATTGGAGCCTGGGAGGCGGAATTCGGTCGAGGAGTGGCGTCGTGAGTGGTTGAGGTCTCGGATGGATGCCGCAGACGGCCGCTTGACGTGTGTGCGCGAGGGGCTCTCCTGAGCGCCGTTTGTTGGGGTTATATGAGCGGCTGGAGAGGCCTTGTTAGATGACTGGGCCAGGGACAGGCGCCTAGCCTGGACGGAGGTGGGTCGTGATGATATTGAGTTCCCTGTCAGGGTGCTCGTTCGACTTCTCGTCCGTTTCGCATCCTCGGATCCGCCATCGCTGCCGCGCGTATGCGTGGCGCGCCGGCTATCTGGCTCGTCGCCGCCGACCATGTCTTGAAGGGCCTTAATCTTCTGCCACGTTTTCAGGCGCCGGCCCACGGACCCCAGATCGAAATCCTTAATGAACAGGGAGCTCTGGTCCATGCTTAGCAGCACCTCACCCGAAATTTCCTGGTCCCTGAACACTTCGCAGTGGTGCTTCTCCACGCCTTCGGTAAAGAGATACTCGGCCACATCGTCCGGGGACCAGGCCTCCACCTCGGCGCGACTGTGTTCGGCCTCCTCCTCTTCGTCCGTCTCTTCTCCCTGGATGTACGACATTCGGTGGTCAATCGCAACGCTGTACTCGCTGCCAGAGTCCGTAGCGGCTGTGTTGCCAGCACTGGTGCCGGGCGGTGACTGCAGGTGGGTAATGTGCTCGTTGATGACGTTGAGAGTTTCGCTGAGGAACTCGTCCTGTCCGCTGTTGTCCAGAGCAGAGACGGGGGATCCTGTGCCGCCCAAGCCAGACACGGGAGCTGACTCGGTTTTCATTAAATGCGCTGGCAGAGCAGAGGGCGATGCGATTGATGAAAGAGGCATGGCAGATGAGCTCGCCGAAGGATGAGCAATCGGGGTGGCCTGGAGGGATGCCTCTTGAGTGACTTCTACCAGGGGAGAAAGCGGCTGTGAAGACATGAAAGCAGGGGTCGAGGCAGGGTTCGAGACGGCTCTTGGGGTCGGCCGGGTATAGACTAAGATGACGGGCAAAATGGCGAAGATTAGCGGAGGTCTGCTGGATACCGCGTATACACTGCTTGATGCATTGAATCATGGCGTTGAGCGCTACTCACCTTCAGGGAAGAGACCGGTGTTGTTGTTCGTCATGTGGCGACCTAGAAACCAGCCGTCTCCAAACTCGTCGTCTCGTTCCAGCAATTCCACGCGATCCCCCTTCTTAAGGCTCAGCTCATCTGAGCTTCGGGCAATAAAGTCGTGGATCACCATGAGTAGGTCGCCCACGTCGGGCCGGACAGCCCCGTCGGTTGCTGCTCGCGATGCCATTGTGCTCGACGGCGCGTGCGTTTATATACAGAACAAACCGAAGAGCAACCGGGGGGAGACAAGTTGTTGTTGTTGTCGTCGTGACTGTTGTTGTTGAAGCCAAGCAAAGGGGTGACGATGCAGCCAGGCTGCAGAGGTGGGAGCGGTTGGTCCCGAAGAGTGACGACAGCTGGACGGGGGAGAGCGGGCGGGAGGGTTATCGATGCCGTGAGCGGATGCGTCTCGCCTGTTCTGTAAGCCAAGAAGATGCTACTGCTTTCATCAACGCTGTGAGGCGACAACGGCCATGAGCGGTCTTTGCCCGAATCCCGATGGGGGGGACGAGCAGGAGGGAGCAGGAGGGCGGTCGAGCCTCGTCAGGCGGGTTCATGCGCTGCGCCGCGCCGCAACTGGAGATTGCGTCGTCTGGAACGACCAGCGAGGCTTGCCGTTTGCCGCTGGGCTTCGACCCGGACCGAGTTCGCTGTGTACGGGCGGCGGCAGTTGAGCACAGAGTTGGGAGCAGAAAAAGGCGAGCCTGTCCTTTGCCCCCCAGCCCAAGACCCCTTTGGAGCCGCTTGGGCCTCGTGAAAAAGCGTCCGGGGAGCGGAGAGAGGCGCGCACAGCGGAGGCGGGCGCTGGCAGTGGCGGCAGTCCCGTGGTTTCGCCTGTGTGCGCTGCGAGCTGCTGCGCCCTGTGTTGCAGCTGGGGGAGCGACCTGGAGAGGGCTGGAGAGGGCTGTGCCGAGCAGGATCTGGAAGCCCGTTTGTTGGGTTGATTGGACGGCGCTGCCAGATTGGTTGCGTTGAGGGTTGAAACGGTTTGGATTGGTGCACGAGTTGGCGGCTCAGGCGATTGGGCGGCTGGAGGCTGGGCTGGCGAATCGAATCGCAGGGGCGCTGCACAGTGTGCGCGTTTAGGGGAGTTGGGCCAACTCAGGCCACTGGAGCCGGATTTGGAGACGGCCAGCACCGTTTGTTGATGCTGCCAATATGAACCTCGTGTAAATCATGATGGATTGGTACAGTACGGATGGGGTATTCGATCATGACAATAATAATGGATACTGAAACTAGTAGTGACAAAGATTTTTCTTTCCTTCTGTCTTTTCTTTCTAACTACTTGTACTCGAGTTGTTGTATGCTGACAATGGGTAGCGATACCAATCCTCATAACCTACACAATCCTCTGTCATCAACTTAAAGTGCGTCATCCAAGTGTGTCTTGCGCTTGTTTCAACTACAAGTCGCCACTCCATGCATCCACATGTAGTGCCTCAAGGAACATTCTGTTGTATTCATACTACCGTATTCAAACCTCCTACGTTAAGGGTAGAGACTACTTACTTGATGTCAAGCTCATCATTGGCCCCTTGTCGTCTTCAACTCTCACTGAACACTCCCGTCACGAATCCTCTGCTCCATCCGAATCTGCTCCAGCGAAATGGGCCGAAGCACCGGGTTGGAAAGCCTCAGACAGTGTATTGCATCACCGTACGAGGCGACAGCAGCAGCATCCAGCAACTCCGTCTCAAAGGTGCATCCGTAGCAACAATGCCTCCTCGCAACGACTTCCCAGGCATTGACGACTGCAGGATGCAAGGCGAGCTCCCATGTTCCCCTCATTGTGATCACAGCCAGTTCCCTCGCTGGGGCTCGCTGGTATCTGAAGACCATTGCCAATCCCTCTGATCCATTCCATATCTCCATAGTTTCGAGCTTTCTCATTGCCATGGCCGCCCCCGCTGCTGCCTGAAGCATGTCCTCCGTCGTCTCAGAGTCCTGATCGGGAGTGAGCAATCGTGAAGTTAGCGCCAGCCATGTCAAGTTGCGCCATCGCCAGGTCGGCTCGCGGGCGGCAAAGAAATGGCTGGCGTCTACCATGAACGATGCTGAGAGGTGCTCAAGCAAGAGACTGGCACTGGCGAGGGCCTGGCTGACAACAAGGGTCGAGCCTCGGTCAGTATCGAAATTCGGGAAATCAAGCAAGTACTGTGGACAGGAAGTCTCGAACAATATGTGTCGGCGTACTCGGCTCAAAGCAAGGGACTCCAAGAGCGATCGCATGCCTGCAGATTGACCAGATTCGGTATGATGTCAGTGCTTGGTAACATCACAACAACAAATGCATGGCAGACTGACATTCATCCGTCGAGGCCTGCTGTGTATGAACCCATTCCCTCCAAGGCTCGTAATGCACCTCCCGAAGACGGGGAAGACGGGCAAATATGCTTGCCAGCGCCGTCGGTTTCCATCGTCGGCGGTTCTGCTGGCGAAGAAGCACACTCGTCACTGCTGGGACCAAAGGCAGCAGATGCCAATACTCGTGTTCTTGTCCGTCTTCCGCAAAGGGCCCGTTGCCCATCATGTCGTTGAAAATCTTGGAGATGGCCCATCTGTCTGGGGCGAACCGTCGCCGGCCACCACGCCAACCGTGGTGCCAGTCGTCACATTTGGCTTGTATCGCTCGCTCTACGCGTCCACGCCGGCCGCTCTCTTCAAAGGATACATCGGGTTCGAATGTCAGATACTTGAACCAGTGCTCTGAATCGCTGACGGAGTAAATGCTAATGTCCAGCTGCAGGCTGCCGCGTGAATCCCATCTGCTGAGAGCTGTGAAGACATCAAGCAATGATACCATGATCATGAAGCTGTCCGTGTTCCGGAACCCTCGCAGTAATGGATCCATGGGCGCGCACATATAGCAGTCGTATTCCATGAGTTCCAAGCACAACCATATGGATCGTACGAGAGCCCTATTGCGGTGGACCATGGACTCAAACTCCTCGATACGCGACGGCGTCAGCCTGATTCGAGCGAACGTGCGCGGTTCTACGACCGCCTGCCATTCTCGCGACACCGTGGCATAGGGAGCCTGGCGACAACCGTCTTGCCCCAGGAAGGACTGCAGTATCTGGTGCCGAATCTCTGGGGGCAAGCGATGCCACGACCTCTCGCTGCCGGATTCTGACGACATTGATGATTTGATGGGTCAGACAGTCGCAATAGTGCTAGGATGCAGTATAGCCCGTCACCAGAGGGATAAATCACAATGAAGAGGAGGGGCAAATGGTTTGAGACGCCGAGTGCTCAGTGTTTCGGGGCCATCGAGACGGGGGCTTGCTCGTCGAAACCTTGATAATCTTGCTGCCTTGAAGTTTTCTCAATAAGAGGCGAGCAGCTGTTGTAGCGTGTTTGTTTTGTGCGAGTCACACTTGACCACGAGATGAACAGAAGGCTATCCGAGGGTTCATTAGTGTGGCGTTCTTCTGCTTGAAGAAGGCAGTAATTCCCGAAACATCTCGGGCAGTGTCCAAGGTAGTCATAAACGGCCCGTCTGTTCAAAGTTACGCAGTTGCTACTCCTCAAGTTGATATCGATTGGGGTACCTCAGGAAGGCGGTCCCTTGTAGTGTGTATCATGCGAGGCATTTGGTTAGTGAAGCACCCAGAACTTTTCAAGATGGCAGAGCTCCTCTTTGACCAATGATCCAGGATCAGTCTCAGCCCTACCAATATAATGTGATTGCCGCGTCTCTCGCATACGTTGAAGTCTAGGTATAAGTGCGGATGACGATGCCTTCATGTTTTAAGTACCTACTGTATGTGGACGATGTGGCCCCCATACTACCTTACCTACTTAGGTACCAAGACAGTGCAAGAGCGACCGGACCTTAGAGTCCAGAGGGAAGCGGGGTCACATGGCAAGTTGACCCGATATGCGGGGGACCCACCTATCGGAATACAGTGTCTCTCAAGATGCAGTCACACGGCTCAGTTTTCCTACCGCACAGTTTCACTAAATCCTGCTTCTCGTCTCCTGTTCCTCTTCTCTCTTGTTGTAATCAATCACGGTAGGTTGTCCCCTGCCTCAGTTACCTATGTACACAGAACCCGTATACTCATGGGCAGTCTACGCTGCAGTACGAGCTGCCATACTTGTTGAACTGCGTCCCGAAGGCAGGACGCCGTATGCAGTCTACCATCTTTGGAACGTCCTCAGCCGTAGGTTGGCTGCATGCAGTGCAAGGCTCCAGCTCAAGCCACTTCAGGTCTCGTTCAAATTGTAGGGCGAATCCAAGTGGAATCAAGTGGAACAGTTCCCACGTTGGCGTGAGGCTATCGAAAAGTGCCGAGCGGGTGCCTGACTACGAGGTTTGGACTCCATTACATTGTAGACTAGCCCAACCTCATTTGAGCACAGAATCTGTGCCTGATGACTCCCAATTCTTTGCAGTACTCCATGATGGAGACGGGAGATGAAAGCAAGAAGTGAACACAGGATGTCGAAGCGCTTCGCATGCCGCGCCCCCTGCTATTGACGCGCCACCATGCGTCTTCCTCCGCCATTACACTTTGTACGACGTATCTACGGCACACAGGCATACGGACACATCCCTTGAGAGAAGCCGCTTGTCTGGAAACAACTAGGTAGGAGCATCCAATATGTGAATGGGTACATAAGGTATAGGTGAAATGTAGGTAGTCGTGATGCTTCCCTTAGGAGCACCCGGAACCTTGTCAAAAAGAAGGTCAAGAAGCTGGACAATAAAGAGCCGCCTCGCCTCACCGCCCAGACTCCAAGGGCTCTGGTGACTGCAAGATTGTTAAATCTCTGCATTCCTTGCACGGCCTGTCCAGCGGGTGGTTGCTTGTCACGCTGCATGGCTTGCTGTGGCTTGCATGAGAAAAGCAAAGAGGGAGCGTGACAAACAACTTGCAGGACGACGAAGCGCATGGGCCAAGATCCTACCGCCCAGCCCTGCGGCTGCTCTCTGGCGGCGAGTTACGCTGGCACGGCACGCGCATCCTGGGGAGACGTCGTGATGCTGCATGTCCCTTGTTACATGTATCCTGCGCATACCGTACTGTAAGGCTGCCAACGAGTGGGCGCTTTACGCTCGACGGCGGCCGAGATTCACAGTTCAGGTACTGCTGGCAAGGTGCCTTATGCGAGGGAGGTAGAAGTACGGTTGAGTCAGGCAGCTGATGCGCACGCAGATGGGTATCGATACAGATGCGGCTTGCCTTGATTCCCATGTCTTGTTTGTCTCTCCTCCTCCCCTCTCTCTCCCTCTTCATCTTCCTCTTCTATCCTCACTGGCTCGAGCCGAGCCATCAATCATCTCTGCCTGAGCACTGAAGCAGCTATCCTTCTGCGTCCGACAAAGCTCAGAGCAATCACTTCATCCGCACTCACATACTGGGAGCCCTTGCTACAAGGATTCGCCCATCCATCCATCCGTCCACTTACAGTCAGATACATCCCCGTCCATGCCCAACGCCCCCGATTCACAGCATCAGCCAACACCACTCGCCTCTCACAAGTAGGATCAGCTGCAATGCCTCCAAAGCCAGGGACCAAGCAGATTAGCAAGCCGCCTCAACGAAAGTCCAAGCTGAGCAGCCGAAGTCTGCAGTTGGCAGTCGAAATAGGTGCTGCTTCTGCTGCTTCTAACACGGCTTCTTCTGCTGCTGCTGATACTGCTGTTGCGAGCGCCACAGTTGGCTCTCCCGCCATTGCTGCCTCTCCTCCCCCCTCCCGTCTCTCCGTCTCCGGCTCCGCGTCGGTGCCCGATTCACAGGCACATACGGCACAAGCAGGCCGATGTGCATGGACCTCTTCGCATAGGTAACGCAGCCCTATCATTGCATTCCTCGTGCTGTCGTAGTCATCCCCTTCTCATCCTTTCTCTGTCCCTTCGTCTTTTCTTGCTCCTTCGTCATCCCACTATACTTTAATCTTTCTGTTTTTCTTTGTGTTATCTTCTTTAAAGTCTTCCTCCTCCTTTTATATGTCTACATTCTGGGGAGTGCCGCCTTCTGCGAGCTTCTGGTCCCCTTCTCTGCTTTACTTCTACCTCTCCAGCATACCCCATGCTCTCTACAAATAGACCCATACTCGGACATATCTGCTAACAAACATATACCTGTGCTACATAGCGCTTCATCCACGTGCACGTTACCCTCCCCATCTCTCACCAGTGAAGCAAGTCCGGCATCCACCCATGCTCAAGGCCAACCAGACGGACCTACGACAGCCCCAGCGGAATCAGCACCAGCGTGGCATGCCCCCTATGAAATTCGAAAGATGGACACAATCGACCAAACAACGAGCCATCAGGTTGGTGATGTCGATATGCAGAGAACAGACCGAAATATGCCTACACCGACACCAGATACGGCTCCTAATGCTCCTCCTCTCCACACAGCCATGTTCCAGGCCATAGACTTGATGAAAGACAGGATCCAGCAACTCGAGAAAGGCAATGTAACTGCCACGCTCACCGAGAGGGCCCGGTATGGCATGCTTCTTGGAGCCTGCCACAACATGGACCCGGTGTTTCTTATCCTTCACCAGCAATACTGTTGCTGGCTGATAGACAGGAGGGCAGCATATGCCCGCTTCCCCCTTCAGCCCGCCGTCATCGATGTAGCCTTTGATGAGCTGTATAAGCTGTTCCAAGATGGTGAGCGACTGAGTCCTCCCCATCAGCTCTGGTGCTCCAAATTCCCGGAGTTCAGCGACGACGTGGTTGGTCTCAATCGCGTGTATTGCCAGATCAAAGACTTCCTCATGATGTTTGCCATCAAGTGGCCACGCGCCTTGGCAGCCGTCAAAGCCAAAAAGGTGCCCCTTATGGCATTCCAAATCCGCGACTGGTTCTCGTGTACGTCGCCAACCATCGCCAACACGCTGTTCACATACATCCGCAGAGTAATCGGGGTGCCCAACGGACCGCTGGGGGTAGAGATCAACCATCTCTTCACCATGGATAACCGTCAGGAGCGCGCATTTGAAGAGCAGAACGTGTCGCCGGAGGAAAGGGCGGACATCCGCAGCACTATGCTGAGGAGCTACTTGGCTGTCGTGCAGAAGGCTCGAATGCAACAAGCCAGTCTCACAGGTTGGTCAAGGCTTTCTCCGATGCATTCTTATCTCTTCTGACAACTGTTTATCGGGGCTGACTGGTCTATGGGGTGTTCGCATTATATATAGCCGTGCCAGCTGCCAACGCCCAAGGAGTGCCGGCACTTGTGCCAGCCAGTGGCAGCACCATCAATATCAACAACGACGCAAACACAGACGCAAACGTAAACACGAACACAAACACACACATGAACGAAAACAACAGCAACAGCCCAGGTGTTACCCCGAGTGCAGCGCAACAGCCGCAGCTTTCTCATCCTCAACAAGGCCATGAGCACGTAACACCGGCTGATATGGCTCGTCCTCAGCCTCACCAAGCTCTTCCGCATGCCTCTCCCCAAGCCTCCCCTCAGCCCCTTCAACCCGCTCAACCTGGCTCTCTGCCTGCGCGCCCACCGTCTCAGCCTACAGCGAGCTCCGAAGGTCAGCCTCGGCCTTACGGCCTACAATACTCAACAGGCGCCACCGACCGCCGACAAAGTTCGCAGGCTGCGAGGCTTCCAGGACCACCGGGGCCGCCCGTCTTGGAGCAACAGAATTTTTTACCTCCAATGATTTCACCGCGAGACGAATCTCTACCACCTATAGAACAACGGCCAAGGCAGCATCAGAGTGAGAATGCTTCTCACCCTTCTCCGTCTTTACCTTCTCCTCCTCCCCAGCCTCTGCAGGCTTCTCCCACTCTGTCTCGTCGGCACCCGTCTCTTCCTGCGCGTCCTTCCGTTCCTCATCATCCCACTCCCCCTCCTCCGCCCCCTCACTCTTCATATACTCCTCATGTCCAACATCCTTCTCCTCCTCCGCAACCACAGGAGCCTCATCGCCCTCAGTTTTCTCCTCCACCGAGTCATCCCCAGCAGTATCCTTCTCCCCAACCTCCCCAGAGTCCGCAAAATCCGCCGCAAACCCAACATGTGCAGCGCCCACAATCATATCAAAATCAGCAACAGACTCCTCATTCTCAGCGTCCTCAGCACCCTCAGCAACCCCAACTTGCCCAGCGGTTGCAACATCCCCAGCAATCCCGACACCTCCAGCAACTTCAACTCCTCCAGCAGTTTCGAAATCCCCAGCATCCCCAGCATCTTCAGTATCTCCAGTACGTTCGGAATTTCCAGCGGCAGCAGCTGTACGCTCGGCAGCAGCTGTACGCTCGGCAGCAACTGTACGCTCGGCAGCACCCTCTTCCACAGCAGCATCAGCAGCAGCAGCAGCAGCAGCAACATCATGGCAATCCTGGCATTCAGAGTCATGTCCGTGGCACAAACCCCCAAGCAATGCAAATTCCCATTCCCACACCTCATAACCTTTTGCTGCCCCATTCAGGACAAGACCGACAACAGGCCGGTATACAGGGGGGTGGCAGGCAGCATCACCGACCGTCTTCTCTGCCCCCCAGTGGTCCGCCGTTGTTCCTGACTCACCCACATCAGCAGACTATGCCGCCAGCTCAGACGCTGCAAATGGCCCAGGGCTCCCAGGGTCCTCAGGGGTCGGAGGGATTCCAAGACCGTCAAGGCGAGAGTCGGGTACATTCAGGCCCTCAGCTTACCCTGGCCCTTCAGCATCTCCCTCTTCCCCCGATGCCGGTACACATGCTGCAGGCTCCTCTCCTGCCTTATGTGCAAGGGCAAGTGCATACTCGAGATCGCCCTCCAGCGCCCGCACCGCATCCCGGCCCGACGACCAGCCAGTCAGTTCCGCAGTTCAGTACTCATCCCCTTCCCCCTAATGAACATCCTTTCAGCCCGCATGACTGGACGTCAGTACAAGCAAGCCTCCACTTGTCTGGTTTGCGTAGCCCTCGGAGAACTTCCTCCAGCCCAGCACTAGGCGCGCAAAAGCATATGACTCGTTACTACCAGTTCCTCTCAACGTTTGCCGTGGAACCAAGGGAGATATCTCCCCAGATGGGAGTCACTGTCCTCGAGTTTGACGTTGCCCAAGAAGAGGCAGATCGTCTCTCCATTACCAGCCGACCACCTGCCTCGCCCCTCGATGATCCGTTCCTTACCCAGTTGCCCGTTAGCCGGCACTTCAACAACTCGCTTCGATACCGTCTCCGCATGTGCGCGAGCCGCAAGAAGGAGGGACCTACGACTTTTGATGCGGCTACATGGACTCGAGGCGCAACTTACTGGCCGCCGCACATCTTTGTCTCGGTCAATGAGGAGATTATGCATGTCCGCCGCAAGCAGCATTTTCATCACGACTTGCCGCTCGAGCTCACCCACTCGCTGTCCAAGGGAAAGCATAAGATCAACGTCAACCTGCCGCTGTTCCCCCAAAACCTCAAACAAGACTTTGTCTACTTCATGGCTGTCGAGCGCATCGTCACGTTGGATCACGATACTGTTTGGGACATGGTGAATTCTGGGCCCCATGCCGGGGCAGAAGCAACCAAGAAGGAGATCTGCAGGCGACTCAGGGCATTGGATACTGATGAGATTATCATTGAAAGCGACGCCTTGACGGTATCGGTCGCAGACCTGTTCAGCTCTACGCTCTTTGACACGCCCGTGCGAGGCCGCAACTGCCTGCATCTCGAGTGCTTTGACTTGGGAAACTGGCTGATTTCTCGCCCAAGCAAGCCATCGCCGGGCCAAGGCGAGCCGACTACGGTAGACTGCTGGGGCTGCCCAATATGTGGTCTGGATGCGCGGCCCTGCAACCTCGAGGTAGACGACTTCTTTGCCGATGTAGCAAAGAAGCTCTTGGCTAGCGGCAAGGCGAGCGTCCAGAAGATTGAGGTGGTTGCGGACGGCAGCTGGACGGCCATAGAAGAGGGCGATGAAGGCGAAGAGCTGTCCGATTCTGACGGTGGCCAGCCGAGCCCTCGGAGCCGAGTGGAGATCCACGAGATAACTCCAGATGCAATTGAATGATGCGTTATTAACACTATGGACGCATCACCATGGAATTTGGAGGCGTGGAGCAATATAGGATTATACATCCATTGTCGACATCGACGTCTACTATCTCCATGCATAGAGGCTTCCATTCGGATCTGTTGACGAGAGAGAACACCTTCAACGAGCGGTGGTTTCAACCACATGTATGGCTGAATATTCTTTGCTTTATCCAGATGCGTCTGTAACAAGCTGGCGAAGGATTCTGGCCTGGGCAGGGAGAAGAACACTGATTTGGATGCAAGGGGAGGCCTTTTATACAGTCGTCGTCTTGGAGAGAGAGGTTAAGGCCCTACTGGGCAGCATTAAGTGAAGGCATGATCCAGCTAACTGTAGGTACACAAGTATTATAAAAAGGCAGACAAACAGAGAAGAACTTGACGCAGGGTCGGGAAACGGACAGAGGAAAGTGATTGGCTGTTCGTGAATACGGGAACCCCCGATGACTTGTGCAAGAATTGAAAGGTGAGGCTTGGGATTCATGTGCAATACGAGACTAACGTCGGAGAGTCGTCTTCAACTGTCAGTGTTTCCACTCCGCGAATCCCGCCAAATGATCGCGGAATCTTTCATCTTGACAAAAGCAATCGGGGCTCGCAACTCAGGGCCAAACAGGAAGAGCTGTGGTTGATTCTACATTTCGTTATTTGATCAAATAGCAGCTATTCTAAGCCATGAGCGCATCGACAGAGAGACGCAAGTCGCAGAGTCTTCTTCGACGACGCAGGGCATGTGAGCAATGCTCCAAAGCCAAGGCGAGATGCCATTTTCAAGAACTGTCCTGTTTGTCTTGTGAGAGGTGTGTTCTGATAACTCGATAATCTATGCGGTCGCTTGACAACTATGGAGACGCTTACGGTTGGGGAATTGCCAGATGTAACGAGATGGCGATGGATTGTATGCAACAGACGAGTCGGAGCTTGAGGAGGCCGAGGCGGATGATGTCTCGTCGGTTAGTCTTTGTCTGCCTGAGATGGTTGATGTTTTGCTGATTCGAAACGAATGGCGTTGGAGGTCATGTAGCAGTCAAGCCTCGAACAAGACACTGATGCAGGATAATGAGACACTGACTTCGGATGCGCGCAGCTCCTCGCTCATCGCAACTACATCCATCACGGGATCTCCTAGTCTTCCAGTCCCATATACAGAACCGGATTCAGATCCCAACAAACCAAAATGTCACCATCCGGTCGAAACCACTCAAGAAACGCAGTCATGCGTATTCAACCTCCCCTGGCCACACGCACTCGGCTTGGGGCTTTGACGATGCAGAGAGCTGATGGGCTGGGATGTGGCAATCGAAAATACTAGCATGGCTAAGGTATTGCTCCAAGTCTAAAGATTGAGAGACAAACACAAGTAACCGGAAAGGTGAGGAATCCTCCAGTACTTGCAAACGCCGAAATCAGTTCCGCTCTTCTATAAGTCTCACTGCCATCGCTATGGATACATTAATAATATCATGATCATCATATTTTGGCCCGCGGCTTTCCATACTTTGGTTTGATGGGTATCTTCGGATGCGGCCCCTCGAGTGACAATCCCGTAATCTTCTCCAGCTCCTCAACCGCCTCGTACGTCCTCCCCAAGTGCACCTTGATCGTGTTGAATCCCTGTCTCCGCGCCTCTTTCAGGTTCTCGCCGATATCGTCCAGGAAAACGACGTCCTTGGGCGAGATGCCGTTCTCCCAGCCCTTCCCCCGGTGCCGCGGATCATGCGCATTCTCCCTAGCAAAGGCATTCAGCTTCTCAAGAGCGAGCCGGTAGATCTCAGGATCAGGTTTGCGAATGCCGACGTGCGCCGACGATATGAAGAGATCAAAGATCTGGCGAACGGGCTCGTCAAAGAAGTCTTCCCTGTGAAGCTTGTGGCCCGGCGGGAAGATGACCGTGTTGCTCAGGGCGGCCAGGATATACTTGCCGCTGGCCCGGAGCTTCTGCAGGGCGGGATACATCCAGGGGTCGGGCGCGTCCGCGCCGGCCATCATCTCGTTGAACAGCCACTTGCCGTCGATGCGCGGCAGCGGAGGGATCTCTTCCTTGGCCAGGCGGCGCTGCGGGTCCTTTGCCTGCTGCGCCGTGTAGAAGTCCTCCCAGAGCTGCTGCACGTGGAGGTCTCGCGTGAAGCCGTCGAAGAAGGCGTCGTCCATGGGGATCTCGCCTCGTTCGATGCGCTGCCAGAAGCCTGTGGGACCGGACTTGGAGATGGAGTAGTTTATCCAGCCGGGCGGTATGCCTAGGGAGATCTCATAGTCTAGGATAATTTGAAAGGGCGATTTGACCTGTGGATGTTAGTCAAGGTGAAGTAGCACCATGTGAGGCTCACTTTATCCTGAGTGATGCATATCCTCAACTTACACAGACACCGCCGATATCGAACAGGAGGACCTTTGGCTGTATACCTTCCATTTCGGCATCAATCGCCTCCAAAATGAGCTCAACAGATATGCTGTCAGGATCCATGCAGTGATTGGAAAGAAAAAGGGAAGACTCGGTACATCATCGAGACAAGACAGCTCTCATCAATCCCCAGCTCAAGCAAGTTGCCGTACCTCGGCTCGCGGTCCATTGTCCACGCGCCATCACGGACGATAAGATAAGACGCAAATGGCTTGGACCGTCATTACCCCATATTCTACTAGCTTGCTTACTAAGTCAACTGCCAGCTTCCGTCCAGGGGTGGCGTCATGTGATTCGTCCCCAACCCGGCTGACCGCGGTGTGGGAACTAGGCGAAGCGGATGGCGCACGAAATTTTAGGGCTTCACAAAATAGCCCACCGTGGAATTTCGCCCTCTCTATCCTCATCATCAAATTTCCCACCCAAAGTTTGAGGACCAAAGCCAGCCATCGCCAGGCCAACACCGTCAAGATGGTAAGTTGTGGCCTATCGTGAAGACCTCTTTCCCGGTAACATGGGAAATGTTTTCAAAGCAGGGGCAGAAATGCCGCTCAATTGCTCGTGATTGAGAGTCGTCGCAAATTGCTTCGGAAGGAAGACGAGCATTCTGAAGCGCAAATTGCTGACTCGGGGATTCTTGCAAACAGCCTTTCCAAAAGCTCGCCAAGAACAGCGCGTACTACAGGTGAGTCTTGAATATTTCCCCTGGGCTTTTCCTCTGCGTTGGAGGGAAAATCCAAGATCTGCTCCTCCATGCGGTGGAATGGAAAAATAACTAACAGATTCTCGACAGCCGCTACCAGACCAAGTACAAGCGCAGACGTGAGGGAAAGACCGACTACTACGCCCGTAAGCGCCTCATCACCCAGGCCAAGAACAAGTACAATGCTCCTAAGTACCGCCTGGTCGTCCGCTTCACCAACCGGGACATCATCATGCAGATCGTCAGCTCCGAGATCTCTGGTGACAAGGTCCTGGTCGCCGCCTACTCCCACGAGCTGAGGGCCTACGGCATCAACCACGGCCTGACCAACTGGTCCGCCGCCTACGCCACCGGTCTCCTGATCGCCCGCCGTGTCCTCAGCAAGCTCGGCCTCGACAAGGACTTTGTCGGTGTCGAGGAGGCCGACGGTGAGTTCACCCTCACCGAGGCCGCCGAGACTGAGAACGGCGAGCGCCGCCCCTTCAAGGCCTTCCTCGACGTTGGTCTTGCCCGCACCTCCACCGGTGCCCGTGTCTTCGGTGCCCTCAAGGGCGCCTCCGACGGCGGCATCCTCGTCCCCCACTCCGAGAAGCGATTCCCCGGCTACGACATTGAGAGCAAGGAGCTGGACGCCGAGACCCTCCGCAAGTACATCTACGGCGGCCACGTCGCCGAGTACATGGAGACTCTGGCCGACGACGATGAGGAGCGCTACAGCAGCCAGTTCGCCAAGTACATCGAGGACGATGTCGAGGCTGACGCCCTCGAGGACCTCTACACCGAGGCCCACAAGGCCATCCGCGAGGACCCCTTCAAGAAGGTCGAGGGTGAGGGCGAGAAGAAGACCAAGGAGGAGTGGAAGGCCATCTCCAAGAAGTACCAGACTCCCAGACTCTCCAAGGCCGAGAAGGCTGCCCGCGTCCAGGCCAAGATCCAGAAGATCCTGGCTGAGGAGTAAAAAAAAAATTGGGGTGCTCTTGCGCAGGGTTGCGAATTTGGTTCTCGAATATATTGGGTCTGGAGTTACAGGAATGAAAGGGTCGGTCCTCATGGTCTTGAATGAATGAAAAGATACCTTCCACTCCGGATCTATAGATCCATTTTTCGTGCAATACTTTTCCAGCGTATACCATGTGTTCTTTGCTTCCGCCATGCCAGTCAACGTGATCAGCCATTAGCACTCGTTCGGTGCAGCTTAAAATGTGAACGCGTTCTGCGGATGGCCAAACTTTGACCCCATGGGAATTTGGTGCCCGAGTAAGGTACATACTCCCAGTCACCGTAAGCAACGTTAATCGGTCGATGTCTTCTGCTTTTATAACAGCATGAGGTCTAAACAAACACTCAGCCTCCATGCTGTCGTTTCAACAAGCAATGCAGTCAATGTTGGTTCGTAGCTTGTGTTTATTTGGTGTTTCCTGTCTGTGGACTGCCCTACCCTAAAGTCGACTCACCTCCCCCAACTTTTTTCCACCAACAGTAACACCACTCGCTGCTTGCATTTCTCGTTACAACGCAGACTCGTCACTGTCAGGTTGATCTCAACTCTTTTATCTCAGTGAGCTACGATCTCGTGTATTGTCCATCGATCGTTAGGGTAACATGTGTATCATTGTAGGCAAGTTAACATACTGAATGCCCTCACGTGGAATGAGTCCCACATCGCACCTATCCAACTCCTGAACCCCATCACCTGTGGAACAAGTGAGTCTCAAGCTTCCTATCCAGAGTAACGCAATGGAATCTGCACGACAAGCAATCTTTCCACTCCCATGGCCTCGGACATCATCGGCGAAGAAGATGGAAGTGTCCGTGTGGAGGTTGCTCCCGGTGTGGTTACATCCGCCTAAATACAAATGCCACGGACATGCGGTAATGAAGCAGGACTCCCACCTCCTTTGTCGTATTCCATGGTCCGCGGATATTGAAGATGAAGAAGGCAACACAGAAATGGAATCAAAAATGCCGATTCCGATGTTCCTGTCCTTCTTTCATTGCATGATGGGTTGTACCGGAGTTTCCTTGACCAGGAAACCCCCCCAAAAACGGCACGAAAATGATTATTTGGCTCTGGCCCCTTTCTGTCGCGAGGTCGGTCTTTGACCAGAAGCTCCGATCCTAATAACGTCCAGCATGCTATTTTGGTCGTACGTTTTCCCAATAGCCAGGGGTTCAATTTGCCAACCGTCCTGATCACGGACTCGGAATTACCTACAGCTACTCCGTACAGCCCCCATACATGCCTACAGCTTGGGCGAGGTCAAGGTGCGGAACGGCAGTCCCACTTGCATGAAGTTCATCATCGGAGATGTTCTTCAGCGTTGTCCGACATCATTGCATGTTCTAGGTACTTTGGTGGCTCCCGGGTAAGGAGTAGCAGTACATACATGCAGATGTTAATCGCTTGCTGCCCTTGCAGGATCCTTTGAAGGCGTGCAATGTACGAAATAGTGTATGGGAGAACTGCACTTGGTGTCTTGAAAACCATGGCAATGTCACACAGCAGGCGACCAGAATGACGTAGACTGAGCCAATACGTCAACAACAGTGAGGGACGAGAGGCGATCTCCCTTCTCGCTGCTTCGGTCCCTTACGTTAGACGCATATATCATGCTCACGTGCCAAGTGCGCGTCCGTAATCCTTAGTATTCCCTGCTGTGCTGTACTTACTCATAAAATGGTATTACCGCCAGAGCTGCTCTTTGTGACTTTGTGGCTAATACGCCAGGGGTCGAGATGCGTCCAGATATTAACGTTTGTAGGTACTTCGGGCTCGATAGCCGGGCGAGCCCATTTCCCATCAGCTCAGCCAAAGCTGACGGGGCCCTGGTTGAGCCATTAATTTCAGGCGCTCAGGAGACGGTCGCCGATACGTGTTATGAGCTGGCACATGGCTGAAGAAGCAATCTGAATTTTACAGTACGCTGTGGCGCCGTTCCGATGATCGCTCGGCTCGCCCGGAAGGAAAAGTACATGTAGGCAAGGGGACTCTGAGCCAGGGCCGACAAAAAAAGGCTCGTCGGTATATCCTTCTGCGTAGCTGAGCACAATAACGGACCGTTCGTTCCCACAAAGCGAGTACTCTCAACACTACGGAGGGAACAGCATTTCCCTCTATGGAGCTGGTTCCGCGAGTGTACCTTAGGGTCAAACAAGTACGGTGGACCGCGACCCATTGGACTGGATTGGGTGCTATCCGGAATCGGGACACGCGAGAGCGAGAGACGAAAAAGAAACTCAGGGACCTGTCAGCGGCCGGGCTGGCAGGCTAAGGCGGCAAGTGCTTAGAAACCGGGTCCTCGCTCGAGCAGGATTGGGCATTTGCCGCGGGAAGGTATGAGGATTTTGCCTTTTTGTGTGCTGCCACAGTTCAAGGTTGCTTTGGTGCTTGTTGTGGGTGTGGCTTGCGAATACAGTCAGCCAAGTGATAAGGCAATGCCTGCCCAGGTGGTGGTGACATGAGCTCATAGGTTGCCCTAACAGAATTCCAATAGGTACAGTAGGTAGTTGATTAGTAGGTACGGAGTTCGCCTCTGGGTGGTATGTTCCCTGTTTTGCTGGGCGGTCTTTGGTGCAATGCGACGAGATGCCCTGTGGCAAAAGCACGACGACGAACCCTCGCCGTACACCAAAAGCAGGCGACCAATTGGGGCTGGGCTACAGGGGAAAAGCACTCACTTTGGCCTCGCAAGGGGGCTCGCGTGATGGAAAGAATACAGGGAACCTCGGCCAGACTTGACGAGTCCCACGCGGACATCGTGGAACACCTTATGAAGGTATTAGGGACGAACTGCCCTGACGTAGGTATCGGTACGGGATGGAGACCAGGGAGCACTTGGATGTCGCAAGTACGGGTACGACTTGGCTTTAGGCTCAAGGTTGACATGCCACAAAACTCTTGGTCTGGCGGCACTCGGGCGAGAGGCGAGAGACGCAGAAGTAAGGCAGTTCGGTAAGTACCGTGGTGTACTGTAGTATCAATCAGACGGAGAGCAGCTTATTAACTACTACTCTTACACCGAGAAAGGTTGAGGGCTACTGTACGAGCTTGACGGGATAGTTACCAGCAGACACACCTGAAGGATGGTCGAGCTCAGCGACCGTGATCTACCCCGCTAGTGGCTTGTCAGGCGTCTCCCTTCAGTGGCTCCAGTGGCTCCAGCGGCTCCAGCGCCCCTCCCCGTGTTTTTCGCCTTACCCCAGCCTATTGCCTCGATCGCTCGCAGCTGGAGCCAGTCAAAGGCGGGCGGAAGCCTGTATGTAATCAACCACAAGCCCTCCTTTCGCTCGTCCGGCCATTTTTTTGCCATTTCCTTCTCCTCTCTTCTCCAACATCCGCAAGCAAGCAAGACTGCGCTCGACACTCCCGTTGTCTCCTCCAGCTGCGCGCGAGCGGTTGCGAAACTCCCTCCAACATGGAACAGGTCCATGGCGTCGACGTCAGTTGGATGACGCAGGGCTCGCCCAAAGGCATGCCGCTCTGCTGCTTTCTACCACCTGCTGCTCCCGCTGCATCGAACACGGCGCTCGATTGACAATGGCCCTTGGAAGCCATATCGGCGCCGTGGTGGCTGCGTGCTGGCGCATTGGCTGTGTTGGAATTGAACGCTGACAATGCGGATAGACAAGTTCAACAAGGCACCCTTCGCGCCCATCAAGTCGTCTCCCGTGGCCACAGTACAGCCGCGAAGCGTACCCAGCGATTCTCCCCTCAAGCTGAGCCCACAAACAACCGCTGAAAAGCCCGACGTCAAGACTGAGAACAACGGCAAGCCGGTCAGCCAAACGCAGCCGATTCCAGTCAATGGCTCAAGCGGCGCCCGGCGTCTGAGGGCGGGCTCTATCGACAAGCAGAACAGCACCAGCGTGACACCACCTCACCGTCGCAACTCGTGGTTCTCCAACATCTCGGCCAAGTTTTCGGGCTCAGTCCCTCAGGCGAATGGCCAGGCCCAGCAAGCGGGCAACCAGCAGCATGCGCCTTCACAACAGCACCCACCGGCGGCCCCAACAAACTCAGAGCCCATTGTGCCCAAGATTACGCCTACCAAGAATGCCGTTCTGCAGCATGGGCTAAAACCAGAGGGCGACGAGCCATACACGCCGGCCCCGCCGAGATCGGGCCAGCCTGGGCTGCTCGGCGTTTTTCGGCGCCTTTCCTCCTCAGGCGGTGGAAGCAGTGGTGCTCTTGGCGCTGCCGGTAAATTCAACCACGGACTGGTTGAGCGCCGGATATTGAACGTGGACCGGGATCGAGAGAGGTGTCCAATCGCAGAACTCAAGGATAACAAGCTAAGGCGGGTGTCCTTCTTCGTCGACGTCGAGGTTGCACCCATGCCAAAGTATGCAGAACCAGAGGTCGATACCGACTCCACCGACCACACCCAGAAGAAGAAATTGAGCGAGAAGGGCGAGGGGGAGGCATTGAAGCACCCCAAGGTTGCCGAAGCCCAAAAGGAGGCTTGCTTGTCTTCGAATGAAAGCGTCAATCCGGGTACCGCTGAGGCCAAACCGCGCGAAGCCGAGAGCAAGCAGGCCGCACCGACACAGAATGGCACAAAGGCGGCGGACGGCCCCGAAGAATCCAAAGCGGCCCCAAAGGATATGACGAGAAAGAAGGAAAAGAAGAAGAGGAGTGAAGAGGAGCGCAAGGCCAGGAAAGAAAAGAGGCGGCGGCTCGCCGAAGAGAGCGGGGCGATTCCCATAGAGATTTACTACGATAGCAGCGACTCTGCCGAGCTGCACGGAACCCCTTCCAAGACGAACTCGCCCACAATCAACCCCGTCAGAATCTACCGAAGATGCTGCCAGCTTCGCGAGACGCCTATTCTCAAGAAGATCACGGAGCAGCTGAGCGACACGGCCAACATTCTGCCCAATGGCTGTGTGAACAAGATTGACTTGACGGGCTACTTCATGCAGCTACAGGATCTCATCACGCTGGGAGACTATCTTGCCGTCGTGTCTGTGAAGGAAGTCATTTTGCAAAACAGCGGGCTCACCGACGAAGGTGTCAGAGTCATCCTCGCCGGTCTCCTGGCAGCAAGGCACACAGAGCCAGGGAGGCGCAGGAATTCCAATGCTCACCACCATGAGACGGGCGGAGTGGTGGAGAGGGTTGTGCTGAAAGAAAACAAGCTGGGGCCGGACGGCTGGAAGCACATTTCGCTCTTCATCTACAAGTGCCGGTCGCTCAAATACCTGGATCTCTCCAGCATCCCGTTCCCCCGCCAAGCGCCCGCCAACACCAACGGCACGCTTCGAAATGGCGTCCACATCCCGCTGACCATTGCCGACATTTTCTCCAGGGCGCTCGCAGACCGTCCAGCCGGACCTGCGCTCGAAATGCTCAGCGTTGGCGAGACGGAGCCCAGCATGGAGCAGCTGGGCAAGATTATCGATGGAGTGATCAAGTGCGGCGTGAAGCGACTCGGCACTGCCCGAAACCCCCTCGACAGCGACGGCGTCCAGCACGTGGTGAGGTATCTGGAGTCTGGGAAGTGCGAAGGCCTGGATCTGGGCGGCATCGACCTCAGGGAGCACATGGACACCATTGCGGCCTCGATCAAGGAAACCGATCCGCTGTGGGCGCTGAGCATCTCCGGCTGCAACCTGACGCCCTCGTCTCTGCGCAACATACTGCCTGTTTTGGCCAAGCTGAAGAATTTTGTCTTCATCGACCTGTCACACAATCATGATCTCTTTCAATTAACGCCGAGCGCTGTTGGTCTGCTCAGAAGGTATGTGAAGAATGGATATCGATCATGTAAGGAAGAAAGCGAGGAAACTAACTCATCACATAGATATATTCCCAAAATGCAATGCCTCAAGCGGCTGCATCTGGCAGACGTCAACATGACGGCCGAGCAAGCGATTGCCATAGTCGAGGTCGTGCCGGAAGCCCGCCACCTCTGCCACCTGAGTCTGCTGGGGAACACGGAGATTGTGGCCCTTGCGAGCGCCAAGACGGAGGAAGCGCAAGAAGAAGCCTGCGCTCTGTATGCGTCGCTGATGGCTGCCACCAGGCTGTCCAAGAGCTTGATCTGCGTGGACATCGAGGTCCCCAGCGAAGAGGCTGGCGAAATCGTCAAGGCAATGGCGAAACAGGTTGTGGCTTACTGCTTGCAGAACATTGAGCACCTCCACGATGTCGAGGTCAACAAGGCGGTGGCCACAGCGCTGGCCGAGGCCAAGGGAGAGTCTTTGGATGGTAAGACGCCGACTTATCCCGACGTGCTGGCGCAACTCGTTGGCCACGACGTCCTTGAGGAGGACGAGCTGGAGGAAGACGGCTCCGGGCCGGACGAGGACTATGTCATTGGCGGTACCGGCGTGGTCAAGGCGCTTGCGTGCTGCCTCAAGAACCGCGGCGACGAATCCCGCCGGGCTTCTGGCGAGTTCTTCCGGGCGGGCGGTGTCGACGAAGAGCATCTCGTCGGTACCAAGATTCCGACGACTAGTAGCGGCAAGGCCAAAGATTTGTCGAAGCACTTGCTGGCTGGTGCTCGCAAGATTCGACAACGCCTCCAGCCGGCACTGAGCAAGGCGAGGGCGAACCCGAGCGACGAGCTGAATCTGCGGAAGCTCATCTTCCTGGACGAGACGCTGCAGGGTATCATCAAGCGCTTCGAGGACGAGTATCCTGATACTCGCGAGTATGCAGACGACAGCCAGGCATCATCCCAGCCGGAGGCGGAGGTGCTCTCCTCATCTCCACCCACCCTGGACGACCCCGTGGCAGGCGGATCGGACCCCGAAGACGAGGGCGAGCTCGGCGTGCGGCCCACGCTCTCACGGTCCAACTCGATCCTGGGCAAGCAGCTCGCCGAGGAAGAAGGACGGGTCCACCGTGCCGGCCACAGATTCCGATCTGCCTTCACCGAGCACATTGATCTGCTCACGACCCTCGACGACGTGGAAAAGGACCCAAAGCACGCGCATGTGCTTGGCGAGATTGCCGAAGAGGTTGGCGGGGAGTTCTTGGAACTAGCCAAGAAGAAGGGCGCCGTCCACGCCTTCAAGGAGGACAGGGATATCCTGTTTGCGGCCCTGAAAGAGAGCGATCCCGAGTACTGGGAACGCTTCGTCGAAGCGCAGCGCAAGGCACGAGCCAACATCAACTTGCCGGCCGCTGAGAAGAACGAGGAAAGGCTGCGGCAGGCCCAGGCAAACGAGAGCGCCATTGCCGATTAGCTGACGGGAGCGCATGGTTTCCTTCTGTTCGCGACTACCCCCTCTTTTGACTGATTTTCCTTCTTTACTACGTTTCTTCTTGATCCTTGTTTTTATATCATCGTTTTTTGTCTTTTTATCCCCATGGAGGTTTTCTGGGATTTTGGATATCATCACAAGCGACGAATAGCATGGCAACGGTGCTCGTTTTTATCCCCACGAGAGGGTTCAGTGGATTATTGTTATTGGGCATCACTGGGTTTGGCGTGCGAATCCGCAGGGCGGACTTGACGGGACGAGAGCTTTTTCTCTCGATATCCCCTTAACATGTATAGCATTTGTTCGTTTATTGAGGCGGACTTATCCTCTCGTTTTTTATGAAAAGTTGGCTTTTCCCCCTTGTATGTTGGAGTTGGGATGTTTGATTGAACACTACGTGTAGTAGGATGTTGTATAACACCTTCAGTTGCCGGCTTTGATACTGGGACATTCGTGGATGTGCTTTCCGGGTTCTGTCTGCCTTGTGTTTGAGAGTCGACGTGCCAGACGGCCTGGAGGTGAAGATGAATGTACGTGGGTGTACCTTTGAAGAGAATTCAATTGCACTTGTCTAGAAGGCTGGTGATATGAGCAAAAGCCGTTTAATACATGGGTAGTCTGCACTCATACGTTCAAATCATTCCCTACAGGTGCCCAGAATGTCTTGAGATCATAGGGTAACGCCAAGTACACCAAAAGTCGTGGCACGCCAACACCCATTGTAACTCGAGGGGGTATCTACATAGTATGCGCTACTTTTATTGGTGGCCCAGCTGAAGAGAAAAAGTCCAGGAGGTAGGGGAAAAGAAAAGAAGATAAGGTCAGCGGAAACAGATGGACGGTGATTGGACGCCGGGTGCCTTTGCATCATTTTAGGTGAGGATTGTGCTTTGCTCTATTTATCCTGCACATGTTCTTTGATTGGAGGAGTCGTTCTGTGCTTGTTCTTTTTTTTATATATATATTCTCCTGATCTCCGCATTTATTTACATGAGAGGTATTGCGTTTTGCGAGGCGGGAGTGGGATTGTCTGTCAATCATGATGATTGTAAGAAACCGCCAGTGAGATTCGTCACGGTCCAGTATTCGTTCGGCCCCCTTTTCCAGGTACGAGTACGGGAACGAAGATCAGGGTTCGCGGGATATGCACACCGTTCTTTAGGCGAACAGAACAGAACAGAGTATGTAATTCCTTGTTCCATAGAAGAACAGGAAAAGGCACAATACCCAGAAGAGCAACATTCCCCCCAAACAAACAAACAAAAAAAAAAACAGACGGACGGACAAATATCCATCAAGTACAGTATCCAAGTAGACAGAAGTACATACATACCTTACTCTTCAGTGGTCGTATGATGTGCCCTCCCAGGCCGAAATATAGAACGAGCGTGTTACTCCTAATCCGGTAGCATCAAAGGCCGGGTACCTTTGGGGGTTTTTTTTTACTGAGCTTAGCCTGATTTGGCTGCTTTGGTGTTCCGTCCCGGGGCTCCAGAGGTGGAACGATTTCGCACGCAAGCATGATGTGATGTTTTGGATGATTCGTATGCCTTTTTTTTTTTTTTTCTTCTCTTGTTTGGTAGCCTGGATTGGATATACTAAGCAGAGTGATAAGGGCAGCTGCGGAGGAATCCGTGACAGTTGCAAGCCCTCGCCATATGATGCATCTCCTTTCCAAGATGCCATCCGCGCGATTCAAGTCGAATAGAAACATTTAGGAGCACGCTCCTTGAAAGCAAAAGAAAAAAAAAAGGGGGCAGATCAGACTTGTTGAACGCCACGCAAAAGCCCCTCGTACAAATCCCCCAGAAAAAAAAAGAGAAGAGCAACAACAACAGGACAAACCTGCAACGGCGTACTCCGTGTCTACCCTATTACCCTGTTCGATATAGTCGTAGATACCACTGACAAGGTTAAAAAAAAAGGCAAGGTAAAGAAAAAGGGCAAGGTATTAATAACTACCTTTGGAGGCGGCACCTGCTTCCTCCCCCCCCTCTTGCCTGATCATCTGTTCTTGATCTGATCTGATGCTTTTTTTTTTTTTTCCTTTTCGTTTTTCTAACAAAACAGAATAAAAGACCCTTTCTTTTTATGTAACCTTGTTGGTCTTTCCCCCCCCTTTTCTTCCTTCTTACTTCTTTGATCCGCTGTGAACATCCATTTCTTCTGTTTCCTTTCCCTCCTGAACACATACACATACCACGCTTATTTCCTCCTCAACGCCCCATTTCCAGAACAATAAAAGAAGAATAGGAGGCGCCCGATATACCGAAATACAAGTCAACCACCAATTCTCACGCAAGAAAACAAGAAGAATCCAATCCATCCACGCCGAATACACCCTTCTTCTCACAAATAAAAAGCACCAAACTTGTCAAACAAACAACCCAAAACCACACAAGCTTTCCAAAAAAAAAAAAAAAAACATACACAATGTCCGCACACCTCTGCCGCCAATTCTACACATCGTGGAACCAATCCCGCCGCCAACAGCAACAGCAAACCGCCTCATCAACATCATCACCAGCTTCAACGTCGTCATCTTCCCCAATCGCAACAACACATGGCTCGCCAATTTCCCCCCCCTCATCCTCTCGCTCGTCTTCGCCGCAAAAGATCCCCGAGCGGAGGGGAAGCACGGCGTCGCATTCGTCGTCGCTGTCGTCTTCGCCGTCTGGTCGTTGAATGATTGAACCCCACCCAGTCAATCAAGCAATCAGATTTGGGCTGGTTCTCTCACACTTGCAGCGCTTAAGGAGGACAGCATAGAGTTGGCCTATTCCCTTTCCCCCCTTTTCCCTTTCTACTTCTCTTTTTTTTTCTTTTTTTTTTTTTTTTCTTTAACTGGTGTCGTTTTACTGGACGTTTATGCAGAGTTGGCAGGATGACTGTGTCTTTGTTAATCGACATACCCTTAGTCCTTCTGGTTGCCCCTTCGTTTTCATCATTACCGTCATCATTTCAAGCTTCTTTCCTTGTTTGCACTTCTATTCCAATTGACCACTTGGGAACCGGAGTTACATCGAATAATAAATCTTGTATTCATCTCAAGAATGCTATCAAGCGAAACGTGAATCTGCTATACATGCCATCTCATAACCGTCATCTCATGCAAAGTGTATCCAACGACAGCAAGGCTCGCAATTCCAGTGTACGATGGCTTCATGCTCTGGCCCAGCCGTGGCCGGCCCTCCTCTACAAAGCCGAGGCTGCCAGCGTGTTGACGGTGGGCGGAAGCGACGTCCGCTTCTTTTCCCGGTTCTCATCACCGCTGTCGCCCGGCGATTCCTCCTCCAGCGCCGCGCTGCCCTGGATTCGTCGCTTCGCATCCTGCTTGTCGGCTTCCGTGATGTCCTGCTCATTCTTGCGCATGTCTGGAGTCCACTGGCTTGTGTTCGGCGAGTGTCCAATCGACATGCCAACACGAACCTGTCGTCACATTAGCAACCGTTCCGTCATCGGACATCATGGCGCGCGAAACTTACCAAGGTCTCGAGGGCTCCGTTGGAATTGTCCACCAGGTCGTCGTCAAACCTCATCTTGCCAGGCTCAAACAGCAGCAGCACCGTGCTGCCACCAAAGGCAAAGTAGCCCAGCTCCTCGGCCCGACGCACGTGCTCGCCCTCCTTGCGCGTAATCACCGTGCTGCCCACCATCATGGCTCCCACGCAAATGACCATGACCCGTCCGTGACATTCGCTGTCAATGGGCACGAGCACGCGCACGTTCTCGCCGTACACGTCCAGCGCCGAGCGAATCGCCATCGGGTTGACCGTGTAGTACTCGCCCTCAATGGTGATGGGCTTGCCCAGGACACCGTCGACGGGGATGTGGAATCGGTGATAGTCCTGAGGGGCCAGTCGGAAGATGCCCAGGGCGCCGTTCTCGTACCGCGGGACATCCTCTGGATAGGCATCTCCAAGGAGTCTCTTGACGTTGAAATCGCGACCCTTGACCCAGATCTTGGTCGCCTGCGAGATCTGGTTGAAGACGACGCATCGGCAATCGGCTGGCGACACGATGATGCGAGGGTCGTCCGGCGCCGAGCACGGCCGGGCCCCAGGCTTGAGCGCACGGTAGAAGAACTCGTTGAAGTTCTTGAACTCTTCAATCGGCAGCAGGACTTCGGACATGTCCAGCCGATGGAAGTCGATGAACTTTTCAATCTCATCTCGCGAGGCAGGGTCGTCAAACTTCTTGCCCTGCTTGATGCTGAGGTTCTTCAGCATTCTCCGGACTAGAGTTCATGTTAGCCGTCGTCATCATGAGCTTGCACCAATGCACTCACTCCGCTTGTTCTCCATGTCCCTTGACTTGAGTCCCTTGTAGAGCAGCCGAATGCCCAACCGCACGTAGACGCTCATCTTCTCCTCGTTGATCTGCCCCGTGAGACGGTCCTGGACGAGAATGTTGGCCGAGTTGGCGCCAAGCTTGTACCCGCCGTAGGAGATCTTGGTGATCACTTTCGAGTACCACTTCCTTTGCGCTTGACTCGCCGTCACGAAGCCGCCCACGAGGACCGTGTTGACCTGGCGCCAGTCCTGGCTGGCGCATGTCGCAATGTGCGTGATGATGTCGCCGTCGCTGCGCTTATTCAGGCGAGGCTGGTGGCAGATGGGACACTCCCGAATCTCCACCACGTGTTCTTCCTTTGTATCCTCCGCATCAAAGTACCCCTCCTCTCCCTCATCGTTGGGCGTGGTGCTGTCGGGCCCAATCGTCGCCCCCGGTGGCGGGTCTACCGTGATCTGGGGCGTCGACTGGCCCGAGCCCTCGGAGCCCGGCTGTCCGCTAGAGTCCCCGGACGACTTGCTAGAGAGACTGAGGCCCTTGACATCAGAGCCGGGAGTCTTGTTGCCGGACCGGCTCTTGGCCTGCAGCTGATCCTCAAGGCACAGAACGGCTTCGTCAAAGGTGAGCTCCCACGAATCCTCGTTGTCGGCCGCCTTGTGAGGGAAGCGTTGGAAGAAGCTGTCTATGGTCGAATCCTTCAACGTAGAACCAAGCGTATCGAGCATGGTGGTCAGCTCGAGCCTGCTGATGAGGCCGCTGTCGTCGGTATCGTACTGCTTCAACAGCGCCCGCCAAAACTGCTGACGCAGAGCCGGGTACGGCACGTACTTGGCCCTGAGGTAAATGACGGGATTATGCTTGCTCTCCCACTTTTCGAGATTCTTCATCTTCAGCGGTAGCGCGTACTCGGCCAGGTCGGGGTCGTCCATTTCCGAGATCGGCTCTGGAGCGTCAATGCCGGGAGCGAGAGCATCCAGAGGGGCCAACGGCGTGGTGCCGGGCTGCGAAGCGCTCCCATCGGCATTCACTGTGAGTGAGGAAGAGCCGTTTGACGGAGTAGATCGAGTAGGGGCCGTCTGCGACCGCATCAACTTGCTCAGACTCTGCGTGGACGAGGAACGGGACACGCCTAGCTTCTGAAGACGGGTCTTGGGCGGAGCGGGTGCCGGCACAGGCTCTGGCTCGGGGGCGCGGACCTCGTACAGCCCCGTTTCCGGGTTCGCCTTGGGCGCCTTTTCTATGAGCGTCTGGACGGGCAGGGTGCAAGAAGCGATGAAGTCGTTGCCAGAGTACTTGTCGTGGTCGATGACGGTAAAGGCAAACGAGTACTGCTGCTCATGGTTCTGTACCGGGAAGATCATCTTCTCGTTAAACACCGGGTTGAGGTTGTGTCGCACCCGGCGGGTGCGGTACGTTTTCTTGCCCAGGGATGCCACAACGAACGGATCCATGTCGAAGCCAGTCCGCGTCAAGTTGGATTCGGGCGGGAGGTCCGTGATCCTGCTGACTTCTAGGTAGATGATGCCGACAACGTCCGAATCGCCATTGGTAAAAGCGTAGGGATCCTGTCGCCGCTTCTTCTTCAGGCCCTTGATGCGAAGCCGTTTCCGGCGCTTCTCAGCCGTCTCTGGCTTTGAGGCGTCCTCGGTCTCATCGCCAATGTCTTCCTCGAGCTCAGTAAGGTCGTCGTCGTCGTCTTCGTCTCCAAGGCCGTCGGCCGACGACGTGGTTCCTGACCGTGCGGCGGTCGGGGTCAACAATGGCGTCTCCGTCGGTGTCACGTTCCGGGAGGAGACGGAAACGGAGCCGATCAGGGCGTAGAACTTCTCAAAGAGCTGCTGGTTGGAGATGGAGGGGTTTGTGGTGTCGAGCAGCGTGAACTGGAGCTGCACCTCGCCCGAAACGATGCTCGTCTTCTTGCCGGGGCGCTTGCTCTTCAGAGGATACCAGCGCGGCTCTTGCTCGGCGGTTTCGGTCTGGAAGATCTCCTCGAGCGCCAGGTCGAACTCGCCCAGATAATCCTTGCCGAAACGATCCTTGTCCCAGCATATGACGCCCACCACCAGGCTTTGTACGGAGCTTATGGGCAGCTCCTCGATGACGTTCCACTCGGGGTTGAGCGTCTTGGGGACGGAATGGGTGACGACGCGAGCGTCGCCAAGCGTTACGACGAGGTACTAGATGGACGTTGGCTCGTTAGCGGTTGTGTTCCAAACGGCAAAAAGGGGAGGGTAGTGGTTGCGTTGATTGCGAGACGATGCCTCTCCGCTGGAGAGCTCGCAACGCACGAATATGATTGCCGCCGCTTCCACTTACCGGATCCGAAGTTCCACTGCGATCCTTGGCTGCCAGATTCCTTGCCTATAAGCCTCACGTCTTAGTAACCGGCCCATTCTCGCTCGAAGCCGCAGACTCAAAACCGATCAGGGTCAGGAGGGAAGAGCGCAGTCATACCCGCAGAATGGCCACCCTGAGCGCCAGCCCGTTCACAGGGGCCCCCGCAGAGCCCGCCGCATCGTTCTTTGCTCGCATTGGACTCTCGTTTTTCGAGTTTGCGCCTGAAGCTGGTGATGAAGACAGCAGGCGGTTCGGGAGGATACGCATGGCGGAGGGCGGAGCTCGAGGCAGGCTGGCAACTGTCGTACTTGTACTTGTGCCCGTAGGGGAGGGAGGGCCCGAGGAAGGCGCTACGTACGGCTGAGGCGCTGGAGGGGACAGTGGTGGCGCACTGTGCAGCGGCTGAGGCGACGACAACCTATACCTCACTATATGTATACCTGTGCTTGTTGACTCAGCTCGACGCGACCTTCACACAGATTGCAGACGCAGCAGATGGCGATGCGGATGGATGCAGAATCGCAGGAGATGCAGGTCCGTCTACACTTTTAAGTGCGCCGCGTCTCCGGACTGGCCCCCCCGTTTGCTATTCGATACCGCCCCGGGACCAGCCTCCACTATTTTAAAGAAGCGAGGCGGTCATGCAGCGCTGCGTCCAAATAATCGCTGTCAAAGTATGGAGTAAAAGGGCCTGGCCGCAGTACAGATAATGAAAAAAAAAGCGGCTCAAGGGCCGGGCCTCGGTCGGTATTACTCTGGCAGCCTGTGGCTAGGCCTGGCTCTAGACGCGACCCCTTAGACGGTCGTGGCTGGAAGCTGGAGCTGGAGCTCGTCTTGCCGGGCATTCCAGACACCGGGATGGCATGGAGAGTGATATGAATCCCTCAGCTGTCCATCACATTGCATCTCTGCGCGTTGAGGCGCCCTACAGTTCTCATAGCGACGTCATTGGGGGCCTGCGTCTTCTAAGCCACAGTGTCTGTGGACAATTGGATCGTACTGTCGGAGATCCCTCAGCTCTGGCTGTCCAACGTTGCGGGATGCCTCATGGCAGCTGCGTTTGCCTCGATCTATACGAGCGGACCTCTTTTCCAACTTCGAAGCTCATCCATCTTGCAGCAACGCTCGAGATACTGCAGACAAAAGCCGGTAGTGCAGCCCCTTTGTGCGTATTAGAGTCGTTGCTGTGATGGTCACGACTTGTCTTAGCCAATGATACCAACCCATTCGCCCTCACAACTAAACGGCACGAAAACGCCCTGTTTCACCACGCCCGCAATCTATCTCTCACAGAATGCAGCCACCATCAACCTGCAGCAGCTAATGATATAATACTACGCACCGCAGCTTTACGTGAGGCCGGATTCCTTCAGGCGGCCGCCCAGGGGAAGCACACAGCAGAAGGTTCATCAAAAATCAAACCGCTCCTTCGTGATGCGGGGCAAGTCCATGACATGTGAGCCAGCTGCGGTGTCTAAGACGGCGTCCCACCCTTGTCTTCGCGGCGGCCATGGGTCGCAGAAGGTTCCGTCTGTTCTGTTGGGCGGGCTGGTGGTATCCCAACGAAGACAGGGAGAGTCCGCATACAAGGTGCAAGCATGTGCAAACGAAGGCATTCGGACTCTTGTAGCTTCCACTCAAGGCCAGACCGCTTAGTAAGGGGCCACGCATCGATATTACTTATGTATGTATTGCGCCATGTGCTGGGGGTGAAAGCGCTTGATTTGCCGGGACTTGTGGCGTTTTTTCTGCTAGAACAAGTAAGTTGCTGTAATGTTGTTGCGCGAAACCACTCAGAGGTGCATGTTTGAATGAATGCATTTGCACAGCTTCAGCATGCCTCCAAGACAAATGACGTTTCCATCATGAGATGACGTAGCGCTGCTGGTCCATTTGCAGGCAAACAAAACGGCCATTGGATCGCCAGCATTTAGGGTTGCCCGGCTTCTCTCAGCACCCTGAACGACGTTGGCTTCTGGCTTGTCTGGCAAGGTCCTACCCATAAGCCTGATCGCCATAGCCTTATGACGCGCCTGATGGACCACGGAGCTCGACGACGACGAAGGGGCAAACGATCCGCTACCCCTTATTGGAGGCACAATGCACAATTGGCGACAACTGCTACCAGTCCAGGCTACTGGAGGAGCTGTTGGAGAGGCATTGACGCTAGCTGGCAAGAAATACAGTAGAGCAACAATGTTTTGTGTGGCGGCGTCATCCGGTTCGTCCTGCGGGATCGGGATCGGTGCGATGGCAAAAGGAAGTGCTTGTGCTTTCTTCTTCGTTTCCTCCTTCTCGTTGAGCTTCAATTCCTCAGGCGAATTCTCAATCGGCAAGCAAGGTATGAAGCCTGGGTATTCCGTAGCATTGCATAGCATCTTGGAGTTTCACGATCCATGGCAACGGACCAAGCTAGAGAATTGGTCTCGATTCATCAGGTAGAGCTAGGAAGAATGGAACAAATGAAGCAATACCTCGTACAAGCCACGCAACGACGATTTTTTGTGTCATTGACTGCAACATGCATCACTGCCTGCGAAGAAATATCGTAATAATATTCAGGAACATCAAGAAGATGCTCCGTAGCAAACACTTTGAAGAAGAATATGAGGAATTAAAAATGCAACCCGAATACGGTAAAATATGGCCCCTTTTCAGCATGGTCACGCCACCTGTCATTTCGGGTGCAGGTAAGCTTGCTCCAGCAGGCTCGTGGGAAATTGGACCTGGCTCGCTTTTTGCTGGCGACCACACAGGTGGGTAAAATCACAAGCTCCCAACGGACCTGCACGGTAGAATCCAGAACCTTCAGCGTCAAACCCCGGAGCCTCTCTCCACACCTTGTGCACGCAAGCTCCAGAGCCAAGCCCCGGCAACGTCCAGAGTTTCTGCTTCCCGTCCTCGAGCCCTTCGATAGCCGTCGAACCAGAGGCGGCCGAGCTGATACGAGAATCTTGGCTCAAGCAGTCATTCATCACTGCCAGCTCGCAACCGGTGGTCAACAGACGAGGCGACACCCAGACGCAGCACCAGCGACGCAGACGTCAGGCTGCATCGGGGCCCGACCAGCAGCATCTACGCTTATCGTCGTCGTCAATTCCATCCCGCCGCCAGCATGTCATCACCGTCGGGATCCTCCCACAGCGGCAAACGCAAGAGAAACGCAGCCAGCGCTGCCGACGCCACAAGCCTCCCGGATGGCGCTCTGCAGACGTCGTCGCGAGACGCCTCGGGCGAAGAGGGCGACACCACCGCACCCGAGTCCTCACGCCAGACCAGACGGACCTCCAATGGCACGAGCTTGAACCCTAATAAGAGACAGCGAGCAAGTGCCGACCGGGTCCCCGAGAATGGCGACAACGTGCTTGACCCCGGCGAGCCCAGCGACACCACCGAGGCCAGCGTCGACATCGCCGAGAGGGTCGGGCGCAAGGGACGCAAGAGCGCGTCCAAGGACGTCGACGAGGAGAAGAAGGCCACGATGCCCCCGCCTCCAATTGGCAAGCTCACGCACCCCGTGGGTTACAAGACAAACCCTCCGCCGGTTGGCCGCCCCGTCAGGGTATATGCGGACGGCGTCTTTGACCTGTTCCATCTCGGGTGAGCGCTCATACAATGCGTGGTGGAGAGTTCGTGGACATGGACTGCGTGCTGACAGACACTATCGGCAGACACATGCGCCAGCTTGAGCAGGCGAAAAAGGCCTTCCCCGACACGACCCTCGTCGTGGGCGTCACCGGCGACAAAGAAACCCACATGCGCAAGGGCCTGACGGTCATGTCTGCCAAGGAGCGCGCAGAGTCGGTGCGACACTGTAAGTGGGTGGATGAGGTCATCGAAGACTGCCCTTGGATTGTCACCCCCGAGTTCCTCGACGAGCATCGCCTCGACTACGTTGCGCACGACGACATTCCCTATGGCGCGGATGAGGGCGACGACATCTACCAACCCATCAAGGAAGCTGGCAGGTTCCTCGTTACCCAGCGGACCGAGGGCGTCAGCACGACTGGCATCATTACGAGGTGAGTTCTCTCCCGGCGGTGGCGAAGCCGATGTCAAAATTTTTTACGTTTGTCAATGCATCATACTCTTGCTGCCGAACTATCTCTGACTTGCGTTCACCTACAGGATCGTTCGTGATTACGAAAAGTACATCAGTCGGCAGTTCAAGCGCGGCACCTCCCGCCAGGAGCTCAACGTCAGCTGGCTCAAGAAGAACGAGATCGAACTGAAGCGCCACGTGCAGGACCTCCGCGAGAACATCACCAACAATTGGACCACGACCGGCCAGGAGCTTAGCCGGGAGCTGAAGCAGTTCTGGCCCACCAGCCGGCCACAGAGCCCAGCCCGGTTCAACAGCGCAGACAACGTGCGGTCCCCTACCGTCCCCGGAGGGACAGGGAACTCGAAAGAGTTCATCACTGGCTATGCGCTTGGGCTAGTTGGTGGAGTCCGATCATGGGTTCGTTGATGTCTCCTTTCTAACCTTTCCGTTTCCCAAGCTGACATGGCCGCCTGTTTCTCCTTTGCAGATGACCAAGAATCGCAGAACAGTACCAAACAGCCACCCTGCCAGCGACGACGACTCCGAGGAGAGCGACGGCAATGGGAGGCCGGCAGAGAACAACCACACAGCGGCAGCGTCCAGCCAAGCGTAGATGTGCCTGCAGCGTCGAGGAAGTCTGCTCCGAGTATCAACGGAATCGTGGGCGACTGTATTATGCTTTCCGATGGAGACAGCTTCGCAACGACATATGAAAGGGTGGGGAAAGGTTCACACGTGGCAAAAGGATTGAACGTCTTAATGTGTGGTAATAGATGGAATTCGGTGGTTGTGCCATTGGCGCGTTTGGTTTCGTTCTAGGGTTTCAAAAATGATGACTTGCTTTGCTCCCAATTATAGCCACATCTCCTATTTCCTCCGGATCGTTTCTACCGATGTCATGGTCGGTGATGTCTGAGTTGACGGGCGAGTTATTTTGGTCCGAAAGGAGCTATTCTTCCGAGCCTACAGATATGCTCGATGGTGTCGAGACGATGGACAGGCCTTGGCGGCGTCTGAACTCTCAATCTCTCGTCATCTCCGTTGACACGCACGTACGCCGAGGAGACGATAGGTCGAAGGGTCGCATCGGACATGACAAGGCTGCGATGAGGAGAAGGTCTGCAACTTTGATGCGACGGCCAATACTATCAAGCCCAGTCAGAAGATCAGCCTCGTCCACGAAACACTCACGAAACATGGGGGCAGATGTTTCATAGGATACTACTGCCAATACCCAAGGATACCAGCAAATGCAGCCTTGTCCATTGAAGAGAAGTATTGTTTCACTGACCCTCCCCCGATTTTGCTTCTCCCCCTTTCCTTCTGGCATTCAAGTTTTAATGAGACGATGCCTAGAGGAATCGGTTGCTGCTAATGCGGGTTGCCAAGTTTAGACCTTTTCTTTGCTAGAAGAAGTGACACACACAGACACTGGGGATTTGTTGTTTCCATAAGGCGATCCTACGATATCGAACGACTCGGTGGTCCGGCTGGCATCTTTGTCTCGTTTTGTTTGGGTGTGTTCCCTCAGTTTTTGTTTCTGTTCCTCGCGGCTATCGAGCCTGATGTGTGTGTGAGGAGGTGTTGACGGCGGCTATTAGCCGATGTGTGGGCATGTTCTTGCGAAACGGATGCGTTACATTGAGGAGGACATGGCACGAGGGCTGTGAAGCGAGGAGGGCAGAAGGTGTGTGAGTGTGTCTCTCTGTCTGTCTGTACGAGTGTGCCTCACGGAAGGGCATTCCGGTCTCGATTTGGATCCGTGAGAAGACATACACATACCTACGATCATACAGGCTGCTTGACGAAGAAACATTCAATAGGGCTGCGTTTGGGGAATCAGGATGCAACACCAGCCTGGCTTCGTGCCACTTCAAAGCGGGCTGGGAATTCAATAGCGATGATGCCTCATTGCCGAGATCCCCCGTCGTCCTTGCAAATGATGGGCAGGGCGGTAGCAGCGGCGCATAGACGACGAATGGGAGAGGCGCGTTGGCGATGCGGATGTAGTAGGACGGCTGTGAAGCCGTTGCACCGGGGGGGGGGGGGGGGGGGGGGGGGGGGGGGGGGGTCGAAGGCTGTGCTTCTTTGTCGGCTCTTGTTGCTGCGGAATAACTCATGAGGTTACAGAGAGAGAGCTTCGCCTGGCGACAAGCGCGCTTGTGTGTGTTTGTGTGCGCCGTGTGTCCGGATGGCTGGTAACCCCATGACTGCCTTACAGATATGTATGTATGTATGCAAAGGTGCAGTGGTTCTCTTCCCGTCTAACCAGGGGTTCTGACTTTTCGTCTGATGTCGAGTCTGTTCTGGCCATGCTGCATCAGGTGTGTACTCTTCTCGTATGGGTTCCAGGCGTAAAGGGCAAGTCGTATCTGTCATTGGTGAGGATGAAAAATGCACAGACTCTAAAAATAACATGGGGGGGTCCTTTTGGGTCCCTCATGCGTGACAGTATTTGTTGCCAGGCGAGAGCCGGTTCGTCGTCTGTCTTGTCTCTCTGTCTTGGTCGCCAAACCTCGTGTCCCTGGTCAAGAATAAGCGCCGAAAATGACAAGACTGTGCATTAGTCGCGTCCATGTACCAGTCAGTAGGCATGCGCAGCAAAAGGACGAAGCAAGGGTTTCTCGTCTGCTCGGGAAGCGAAATAGGACGGACGCAGGTTCTTCTCTCTTGCTTGACCCGGTTAGGCTGTGCGATATTTGTCATTTGGCTTGAATCTCCATCGTCGATCGCCTGTCTGGTGAGATGATGCTACGCATGTGCGTGCTTCGTATGTAATCGTATGCACCTTGGAGCAGCATCGCCACACCCTCGTAGGCCCTCCGTTCCAAGCAGAGCCCTGCGGCAGATGCGCGAGTGCCTTAGTCTGGTATTACCCTCACCTCATCCCGACATGCAATGGATCTCGCTTGCTGGCAGTGAGATAAGCGCCAGCGGGCAATGTCCTGAGGTTTTGAAACATGCCGCAGTCGTGGGCTGAACGGGTGCTTCGTGCTGTGAGTATCGAGTACATGAGAGGACGGGAACCTGGAAATGGATACCGTGGCCGTGGACTTTTACCCTGCCATGCTCGGGCGTAGCCTTGCATCAAAGAATTCGCGTGCTGTCTAAGACCAGTGAGGGGATTCATGTGTCTGGGTTGGTAGATACGAAATAGGTACTCGCTTGCTCACCTCTCAGCGCGAAAAGGGTACGATTTGGGTAATCGATACTTTTGGTAGCATTCGCTCCCATGATTTGATGTACGTTGGAGGTGAAACAAGTGGTGGTGATCCCACTTCTTCGCCGAAGCCCCTGTGATTTCGACTGTGGGGGATCGTTTTGATGGCGGACGGGACAGCAGCAGTTGCCGTGAGATATCGTTGGAGGGTCCGCGTTCCGTAGGTACTGTCAGCAGGAGAAACGCGAGTCAAGGGTTGTGTCTCTCCTCACCTGGTAGAGCGGGTAGGCGAACGCTGAGCAAGAACCGCGGGAGATGATGGGTTCGGTCCCGAGATTCTCTCTCATGGCCCTGGACTGAGGTGACACTCGCGATGATCCGGTTACAGTTTGGGGCAAGATACAATTGGAGGTACTCGGTACATTGGCTGCACGTACTCCCATGGCAGCTCCTGCTGCGGGAAGACGTGCATGGGTCGCACCTGCCCGTCGGTCCACCACCTTAGATAATCTGGCCCCCAAACTTTCCATCAGCCCCCAAATCTTCATCAGCCGGTTTGCTGCTCGTCTCATGTTGGAGCATCAGTCTTGCATGGAGGCAGAGGAGGAGGAAGACAGTGAGTGAGTGAGCGAGAGAAATCCCGGATTGCATGCGATGGAGGATGCTTCATCATCAAACAAATCGAGATCAGATGCGATTCCAACAAGACCAGATCTACAGGGGTGCTACCAAAACGTGGTTTGAAGCTCATGGTTGCACACGGCACAGCACGGCCAGAGAGACAGACAGAGACAGATGGAGGAACAAGGACGACGACGGCGCAGCGTTGACTGATTCCCTTGCTCACCGACCAGATGCATCAGATGAGGTGGATTTGCGTCAACGATACGATAATGGTATTATCGAAGCGGCTAGCTCCAAGGACTCGCGCAACTATTGCCATGACGGTCTGTCTGCTCGTGCCGGAATGGCCTCCGCGGCCACATACTGCAAGCACTGCGACATACAGATCCTATCCGCGCAGCATCGCGATGACCACCGCCCAAGTCCGCCAACCGGCGGAACTAGCCTGCATTTACGAAGCACGAGCGCGGGCGCCTTCGGGCTGCACGGAGCGGGCCATGGCCTCGTGGACGCGGAGGCCATTACAAGGACATACCGATGCCTCCCTTGGACGGCACTAGAGCGCTCGACAATTGGGGTGTGCTCGTTAAACAAACCCCTGGCCCACCGGCACGTCAAGCTCTGCGGAGCGTCGACACGCAAAAGAGGGGGAACTTTTTCAGCTCTGGGCCATCCTCTAGTTCTTCGTTTGCAGCCGGTCGCGAGCTGAGCGAGCAAGAGGTGGCCGCCAGCGCATGCCCAGCAGTGCTCGTGCCGGCGCTGATTCGTTCGTTGCAACGCCGTCTAAAAGCAGGGAGATGCGCACATGGGGCAGCTTCACCGGGGCTTTCCACAGGTTTCGAGCGGTTGCTTCGCAGCTTGTGGACTGCTCGACTTGCGCGGAGGTGGCCGCCGCAGCCTGCTGAGGCCATCCCTCCTCAGCTTGTCCGCCTCCCTGGAACAGAGAGGCAATTGGCTGTACGGTACTGTACGGGAGGGCTTGAGGACACGCTTGCATGCGCATGAGCAGTGCAAATGTAGGTGTGTATCATGCACTTCAGACTCCTTACGGACCTCATAATCACGTCGTCGCCTGCAAGTTAATGACCTCCCGCAGCTTATTGCATCGGTAGCAGCGACTACTACTTACGGGATCCTCTTCTAGAAAGGAGGCATGGAAGAGTGGGATGCTCTGTACAAGGTCTTACCAGAAATCCTTCCAGGCAAAAGCGTCTGGAGAAATGGGTGTTCTCTTACTTCGTACTAGTAGCACAAGCTCCGGCGGGCTGGGAGCACCAGGCTTCCGCTCATCAAGGATACGATACGGGAAACCTCTTCGTCTGACCCTTGTCTCCCCCAGACGTACTTGGTGCAAAGTACAGGGTACGAGTGCTCGCAGCCGCCGATGCGCCATAGTGAGCTCTCTCGCGCGCAAATAGTGCACATCTCGAGAATCCTGGCCCTGGAAGCTGCTGATCATACTACTGCAACAGTGAATCGGCACTTGCGTGGACGGTACGCCGTCCTGCTTGTCAACTTGAGGCACACAGCGTGCCTGGTCTTCACGTCAACACGCGGGACAACGGCTGTTGCTGAGTCTGTCTACGGATCTGCGATTCCGGTGGCGAGCAAGAGACACTGTTCTCGTGAGCCTACATACATAGAGCCGGACCCCCTTCAACGAGGCCCATGGCGCCAACCAAGTGCTCAGGACCGGGAAACGCACCCTTCTGCGGCTGTTGGTCTTCTGGCGACAAATCGAGCCTGCCCCACCACCGTCGGATTCTGGCTGGCATCCAGCAGACGAAGTCCATAAAATCTGACAGGACTCGTTGCTGCGTCATACCGTACAGTACATAGGAGTCGAGTACACCATACCGACAGTTGCCGGCAGTCTCTTGTCATTAGACGAGATTCTGCCCCTGTAATTTCTCACCAAGAGCGCACACTTCTCGAGAGCCCACACGCATCCAGCTGTTCAGGACGCCATGTCTCACATTTTGCTCGTGCGGAACGTTGATCCTCCACATGCTAGGAGAGAAGACTACACTATCAATGGCGAGGGAGATGATTTCTACGGACGCAATAACTAAGCAGTCCGCGGGCTGGGACGGGAGACGCTCATTTCCCATCTTTAACCCTGCTGGAGCCGCCGGACCGGGAACGTTGACGCCATACCCGCGCCGTTCTCGTGGAGCCCCCCCTGGTTCGTCTTCTTCAGGGCCTTCTTTTCCGCCGGAAAGCAATGCACTCCGCTCCTGGTTCTGCTGCGTCTGTGTGCTCGTGTGTGCAAGGTGTCCACGCCCTGCTCGTGCTCGACTGCTTCGTGCTGCTTTCCGCATTCCCATGATGCGATATGCACAGCCGGGCAGGCAAATCGGGACAGTCCTGTTCAGGTAGCCTGCGCGCATCTTGGAACCCAAAGAGGAGATCAGCAAAGCCGACACATTAGCCTGCATGTCGATAAGGGCCTGGCTTCTAATAATACCCTTCGTCACTCACTACAGCCAGCTCTCGCTCGATGACCGGGTACGACCGCGCACACGTCCTGTCTGGTATGGGGATGCCATGTACGAAGTACTGCGCATGGAGACTGCTACCAACCTGAATGTTGGTATGGACGTCTGCAGACAGCGAGCGAATCCTTTGTGTGCCCAACACTGGCGCGGCCGCTTGGTGGCCAACGAGCGAGGCAGCAAACACGCCTCGATCACGGCTCTGCTTATGACAGGCGGATATTTTCTTACCCCTCCACCAGTCGCCGCCACCCTCTCCCCGTGCTGCGCCCAATGACGGCCATGCCCCCAGCAGGACGACTCGGCGCGCTCAACTGGACGGAGCTTTTTGGCTTCTACCCCAGCCCTGGCCCGTTCGCTCCCGCGGGCAGGGCTGGCTCAACCACGCGGCGGCGTCTCCACCGTGCATCCTCGTCCCGACATGGTTCTGTCAGCCTCGACCGCTGCGAGTTGGGGCCGGGGGTGTGGGCGTGAGCGTGAGCGTGAGCGTGAATGCCAGAGACAGATTGGCCCTTCGCTTTCCCCCCCCCGGCTGCGTGGTGCTGCGCTGCCCTCGCAATGTACCCAGTACTCGCACAAACCGCGTGGGAGAGCTGATTGCCTCGACACCGCTTCGGGGCGACAACACGCCAGGCCATGTCCTTTCCCACGTCGTTTTACATGCACCCCATAGCTCAGCTGCCAGCCCACGGCTCGTCATGGAACAAGGATCATGTTTCCAGGGCCGCTTCAGACGATGGCAGTTCGGCTGTGTTGGGTCGTGCTGCCCACGGGCTCGCTCGTTCCCACATCAACATAACATACCACGTATGACATGCCTACATGTAGACTACCGTCCAGTTACTTTACTCTGCGCGCTCTCTGCTTCTTTGCCGCAGGCTCGTCACCACTGCCATCTCCCGCAGCACGAAGCGGCAGACGCCTTGTGCCCTTTCCTATATTTGTCTCGTCAAAGGCATTCTGTGGTCGCATCGCTACTGGGGACATCTCCTCCACGGACGAGGCTGAGGCAGGGTTGTCGCCGACGTACCTGGCTCTCCCACCCCAAAGCGGCGGGCTGCTACGTGGGTTTGCCCTCTAAGTCGACCCTTTTCGTCTCTCCTACACCCATCAAACCATACCCTTGCTCTCCTTACCCGTGCTTTTGGAGATAGCCGGCCCTATAATCCATCATCTCTACGACTTCACTTCACGTCACATCACTAGCAGGCGTCTTCTCGCAGCCTTCCGGGCTGTGTATACCAAGATAGACTTTCTGTGCCCCACGACTGCCCCGGCACCTTGCTTCCTTCACCTCTATTTTACCTGCATCTCGTCTTTCGATCAGTCTGAGATTCTTTCCAACAATGGGGAGCCTCAGGAACATTATGAATGTCGATGACGACCACGTCGACTCGCACTCCATAAGAAGGGACCGGAGGCCGACCTCGCTCGATCACGATCTATCCGTCCCCATGGCCAGATACAATCACATCCCGGTGGATCTGTCAAGGCAAACATCACCTCCTCACATCCTCCACCCTGCAGCGCCACCCCTAGGATATAACAGCCACCCTGGCGCTCGCCGACGCAGCAACACTAGCACCGACTCCATGGACTCTTCCTACGGACAGAGCCAGAGCCATACAGCCTACTACCAAGGAACAGCAATGAGGCCCATCATGCCAGGAACCGTTTCAGGGGATCACCCTGTCAAACTGACGCCCATTACTGGGAGGGTTAGTCGTGCGAAGAAGGGCGTTCCCGTTCATACGTGTGATGTATGCCGACCGCCAAAGGTATTTCACACATTGACTGCATCACTCTTTTGGTCTTCTGCGTTGTTATACCATATGAAGCTAACACTTGGGGGGGCCTCTTCCTCCTCACATCAATAGACGTTTACAAGAGCAGAGCATCTAAGGTAAGTCGCGTACCTCAAGGCTCCCTCTATTCACGAACAGCAAGCTTACGGCCTCTTCAGGCGACATCAGCTTAGCCATCAGCCACCGGAGCTCTCTTGCACCGTCTCGGGCTGCAAGAAGGTCTTTTACCGCAAAGACCTGCTGGACCGACACTTACAGAGACAGTAAGATTTTCATCTCTAGTCTCCCACCTCATGCCAAGGAGAAGGGGCGACAGCTGAACATGAGATGCAGTGGCGAACATGACGGCAAACTGAACAGAGACTCATCGCGACGGCGACGCTCCGACAGCAGTCCATCCCGACCATACAGCAGCTCACCTCCAGCGCCCTCGATGCAACAAGCTTCCTCTCCTTATAGCGTCGGGGCTGCCGCCACGCCGGCTTCCAGTGTCGGGATGGTGGCGGGCCACTGGTCATCGGTCAACAGGTCAACGCCGCCAGGGCCTACAATGCAATCGCCACACATGCGAGATACGCAGAGTGCCTATCACATGGCAGATATCAGCGTGGTCGACCCCGTCACTGCCGGAGTGGTCTCTACCTACAGCGAGTCACGGCCTGCCGGACTGGGAGTAATCGATCCTCAAGTCACAGAGCTTTGTATACCTGAAGCGACTCCGTCAAACATCCCATGGACGGACAACTCGGGCATCCCGTCGACCTCTTCAGGAAGCGCCTACTCGACGCCGGCATCCGCCAGCTCCAGGTTTCAACAGTCGTCGGCTCGGGCCCCTGCCGCGGAGTGGAGTGGACCGATGCCGTCTTATACCACATCCCCGAGTCCCGTCATCGCGGACAACGGATATCCCATGTCCTTCGGCTACGCGGCTACCCCTCCACAGGTCTATTCCTCGGTCTACGGGGATGGAATGGGAACCCCGTTTGCTGGCTTCGAACACGGCGCGAACCTTTACAGCCCCCAAATGCTTGACACGACAGTCCGTAGCATGTCCCCGCCAGAGCTGATGGTGGGCCAGTCCGCGGAGACACTGGTCGCGGCGCCGACTGCGTTGCCTGCGGATCGTATGATGTATCCTCGCACCTGTAGCCGCGAGCCGGTAGACGCTCTCGGCTTGTACACTCTGATGCCGACAGCTCTCAGCCATGGCATTCGAAGCATGATCCCGACCTACATCGAGGTTTACTGGGACAAGGTCCATTCCATGTACCCCATCATCCACAAACCGACATTCGAAAACCCGACAAACATGCCCGAGGAGCACATGGAGATCCTCCAGTGTGCCATGGCGGCCATTGCTACTCAGTTCCTCGAGCATGAGGAGCACCGCGCCAACGGGCACCAGCTACATACTTATGCTATGGATAAGGCGAAGCTTGTAAGTGCCCAATGAGAACAGCAGTAGTTCGGCTCACAGCAGGAGAGCAATAGCTAACGTACCCTTCTTCCAACCAGTATGCCAACTCTGGCACCCCAGAATGGCCATTGCCGATTATGCAGGCTACGCTTCTGTGCGAATACTATGCTCGCTTCCGGGGACGGAACAAGAAGGCATATATGCCGTCGCCTCGCTTTGAAGCACTGTACCAAATGGTTAGTTTCCGCTAGATTTCTCATGGCTCTCTACGTTCACATGCCGCTGGGCGTCTCCGAGTGAACGATTTTCTTCTTCTCTTTTTCTCTCGTCGTTTCTTTTGGTCTTTCTTGCTTCACGATTTTCATGTCTTGTGTACTATCATGTCCGAAAACGAAAACGAAAGTTTCTATAACGGCCTCTATCTATTTTCTTTTCTCTTCACTTTATGACCGTCTTGCTTTTCCCCTTTTCCCCCTTTTCTGACCTCGACTTCTCTCCAATTTGGGCCACTTCTTTTTCGTTCTTTTACTCTCATCGCGCTCTGTGCTTCTCGGGAGACAAACCCCGTCATCTTTATATCTCTTGCTCATTGTACCGTCAATGCAGGTCATTCACGCACAAACCACTTACCCGTCGACTATGGGACCGTGCGATGCCTCTCAGCAATGGAGGATCTGGGTTCATGTGGAATCGAAGAGGCGCCTCTTGTCGGCCTGCTTCTTGCTTGATGTCCATGCAATGTCCTTCCTGGAGCAGCCCCGAGCCGCGGTTCTCGGCCTGGACTATACCGATCCTCGGACACTCCCGATCCCCCTGTCGATGGCCACGCTGCAGCTGTGGGATGCGCAAACCTACCAGGAATGGAGCAGCATCAGCCAGCCAGCCATGCCAGCGACTGTCGGGGCGACGATTCTCGAAACCATTACCGCAGCAGATGTTGCTTCGATCCCGGCTTTTGACGCTTCGCTGTTTTTGGTCGCATACGTTTTACAGCTCCCCCAGCGACGGTCTCTCACCAAGATCAATCTCCTGGATGATGCATCGAGCATCAGCATGAGCCACTTCAGGATCATCAATCTGTTCCCGTACTCGCCCATTGCCATGTCTCATCTCGCCCTACACTACACCCCGCTGCACACACTTCTGTCAGTGTCGGGCGACAGCTGGGTCTTCAACAAAAAGGTACTCCAGGCCACCGACTTCATGGAGCACCAGAGGCAGTTGGAGAAGTGGCGCGACTCGGGCAGCGCTGCCGTTGCGGTGGCCTTTGCCTCGCGGGCCCTCAAGCTGTTCCTCGGACTGCAGAGGTGCGTGAGCAAGGACGGGAGCGCCGCTGCGATCCCGCCCCAGTTCCAGCGCGCGCAGCACACGGAGATTTCCGACTTTTGGGGCATCTACGTGTGCTCCCTCATCTGCTGGGCCTTTGGCCACGTCGGCGCCAGCCGCTCCGAGGCCAAGGCGCCCACGCGGAGGGCCGCCGTGCAGTGGATCCTCAAGGCGTCGGACATGGAGCCCGGGCGCATCCAGCAGATGTCGGAGCAGGAGAGGCAGGCCGGCTCCGGGGCGGTCGGCCTCGCGCGGGCCTCGCTCGAGAAGGATTGCCTGGGCGGGCGGAGCATCTTGCTTGCCGATGCCGTGGGCGTGTTGAAGAAGTTGGAGGAGGGGGACAATTATAGACGGTTTTAGGTGGGGGCGAGCGATGTATTGCGCTTTCGACCACTTTTTTTTGTCTTGTTTGCTTTCTTATTCATTCATGACTTGCATGAGCATGGTTGCTTCTTTTTCTTCTTATGCTTCCCTGTTTTTCTTTTCTTCGGTTGTATAAGGATGATTAGGGTATTGGAGTTTGGAGTCTGCTCACGCGCAGGACTATAGCACGTTGGAATTGTCTTCTTTTGACAGACATACAAAAGAAGCGGCATGGCAGCATATCCATATTTACCTTAGATACCTTATGACCTGTTCTTGAACTACCATTCCTGAAACTCTAAGCTATCATGAAATGAACATGTTTACCTTACGACGCGCCGCATACAAATGGAGATCAAGCCTGAATTGAGTTGACCACCTTGATATTTCTAGTGATGACCTGACTGTCACATAATAAGCACTCAAGAAGATCGGCGTTCATATCCAGTAATGGCCGAAGGTGGACAAGGGACAAGGTATCGTGTAAATCATATATATTACGTGTGCCTGATACTTTTGAAAGAAAAACAGAAAGGACAAAAAGGAGACCAAGAAAAGAAATCAAGAGAATTAAAAGCCGAGACCACCCTTTTTTTTTTCCGTCGTTTTTTTCTGTCTTGTCTCCCGATCCGCAATAGCCAAACGAGAAGAAGAAAATAGGAGAAATCATATTGAAAGGAAAATCTTCCCTTCCCTTCCCTTCCCAACCCCCCCTTTGACCCCCGAGCCCTGTGGACCGAGCAACTAAACCAAACCTTTCCTTCTCCTAACGTAGAAGCGAAACCATTATTAAAGGTAAGAAGGGGGGGAAAAGGAGAGAGAGAGAGAGAGAAGACTCTCTCCTCCCCGCGTTCAAAGCATTGTCGTTGCGTCCCGTTTCTCCAGAGAGTTTAAAAATCGCAGTAGATTTCCTCCTAGCCGGTTCATCTGGGGTTGTGGTAGTAATACAAATCCATTGGTAAAAAAAGTGAAAAGGGAGAGTAGTGACCCGTCTAGCAATTGGGCTTTCCTATCGCCCTCAGGCCTCTCCGGAGAAGGCATCAGCCTTGCAAATTATCGGCCGTTGCTTCATCGGGCATACGGGTGGAAGCCCCTGTTTCCGCCTCGTCCTCCGCCGCGGTAGTTGGCGCCAGGCTTTCCGGCGTTCTTGGGCCCAGTCGGAGCATTCGCTGGCGGGGAGTGCTGGGCATCCGAACCTCCGTGGCCGACGCTGCCGCCGCGCCGAGACGACCCCTGGTTGGCATTCGGCTGCGGCACATCGTCGTACATTCCCTCCCAGGACGTGGGCGCTCCTCCGCCTCCTCCCATACCGTATCCGCCACCTCCATAGTTTCCGCGGCCGCCCCTTCGGCCGCCGTGAGGACCCTGAGAGGCCTGCTGTTGGTACTGGTCGTAGCCGTTGTACCCGCCGTCACCGGTGCCCTGGCCTCCCTGTTGGCCCATCATCTGCTGTTGCATCTGCTGCATCTGCTGCATCATCTGAGGATTCATCTGACCCATCATGTTCTGTCCAGGACCGCCGCCGCGGCCCATCATCTGCTGCATCTGCTGCATCTGTTGCATCTGCTGCCACATGGCCGGGTTCATGGGCATGCCTCGGGACATGGCCATCTGCGACTGCATCATGGCGAAGTACTGCTGCATGCGCTGGAAGTATTGAGCCATGAGCTGCGGCGTCATGGCCGAGTTGTTGCCGCCCATCTGCTGACCCATGCCGCCCTGGACTGACTGGTCATCGCCCTTGCGGAACTTTCCTCGCTTGGCCGCTTCTTCTTCCTCTCGTAGGTTACCTCTTGGTTGAGCCTTCTTGACCTCAATGGGCTTCCCATGGATCTCAAGCGGCACATTGATACAAGCGTCCACGCCGGCTTCGCTCTCAAAGGTGACAAAGCCGAATCCACGAGGCCTGCCGGTGTCCTTATCCATCATCAGTGTGGCGTCGACTACTCGACCAAACTGGGCAAAGTACTCTCTGAACTCCTGGTCGGTGGTGTCCTGGCTCACTCCTCCCACAAAGATCTTGCTCGTCTTTTCCTGCTCGTCACGAGGAATAGCTCTTTTGGGATCAATCTATGGTCAGTTAGTAACTATACACTTCCCTCAAAAAAAAAAAAACTTACAATCTTGCCATCCAGAAAATGTTCCTTGACCATGACAATGTTGACTGTCTTCGGGTCCTTGAAGGTCAAGAAGCCAAAGCCACGGGACCGCCCAGAGCTGCTGTCTCTCATTACAGTGCACTCGACGACTTCTCCGAATTGTGAAAAGTAATCTCGCAGGGATTCTACTGTCCGTTAGCATGTGCGAGGCAAGCCAGTAGTAAGAAAGCAAGACGTACGGTCTGTTGTCTCCCAGTTCAGCCCACCGATGAACATTTTTCTAGGTGAACCAAAGGTTAGCACGTAACATCATCACCTAAAGCCTCCTCGCAGATAACATGACATAGAAGAAACAGAGCGAAACGAGATCCTGGCAGTAGCAGTGATGGGGCAACAGAAGACAGATCTCGATGGTAGGACAGATGATAGGAGGGTTGCAGCAACTGCCGGCCGGCGTTGGCAAATGAATTGGGGAGCCATTGTCAAGTCCATGGAGCCGAATACGTTGTCTCTGTCACCACGTCGAGTCGTTGGGGAAGGCCAGCCAGCTGAGGAAGCACGCAGATATCCACCAATGCCATGCGCTTGCCCCTGTTGCCGGGTCGTATGCGAACCAATTCCCGAGGAGTGTGTGCGGATAGTCCCAAGAGACATGACGGATTGCCGAACTTTCCGAGAGCTGATGCGGCACGGATCCAGAATCTTTGCCCCTTTACTTGGCGAGAGGGTAGAGTTGAGATTATGTCAAAGAGTTGTCAAGGGTGGCGCTTCATAGGGCCCCTGCGATGCGATGCTTGGTGAGACAGCCAATGGCATACAGCGATTGCAGAGGGACGCAAGGTGCCAGACAAGTGTCGTATTTGTTTCCTTTCTCTTTTCTGATCTTTCGTCTGTGTGCTATCGCTCTTGACTCTGTCTCTGACTGTCTGTTGCTAGGTACGAGTTGACCCTAAGCGCTACCCGCTGTCAATCTTGCTACAGCCTCCGAGAAGCGCACATGCTCTCGTCTGGCTATTTTGAGACCTCTGCGACCGAGAGCTATAAAAAGACAAGAAGCGTCCCCATATTGGAGTTGGAAAAATCGTCGTCGGGCGGGTGCATATTTTGCTCAGCTTAGTCAAAGCTTGATTTCCCCAGCTTCATCGATGGGCGAAGCGCCAACGTCTCCCTCCATTGTCCCCAGAAAAGTTCTTCATCCGGGATGGCGCCTCAACTGTGTTCCTCCAGGAGTGTTCTGGATATCCCCAAACGAGCTCTCATGCTTGTTGGTATTTTGCTCTCCGGTCGACCAGGGGCCCATCCCGCCGCTGAATCGGACTCTTCTCCCAATAATCAAGCCAGCCACTTGCTCTCAGCAAGTGTATACCATCATGTGGTTGCAGGATGCAGGATTACGCGCTGGCTGGTAGCCTCTTATCATCATATAGCAACATCGATGACGACACTTGTCGCAGGTAGTGTAAAAGAACTCGTGCACCAAAATCATAACTTCACATGACAAGAAAAACTCACCCATCTTCCTTAGCACTGGCTTTGTGAACGGTCCCGTAGGGCGGAGTCGCCGGCGTGTCATCTTGCGAATTCACATTGGTGTTGTTTGAAGGCCCACCGCCTCCCAGGTTGAAGTCAACTTCATCTTCATCATCGTCTGCATCCTGGTTCATGGCATCGTAGCCAGAGTGGTCCTCATCGCCAGCGGGGGCAGGGGCAGCGGCTGGTTCGGGCTGGTCGTGGCCTTTTGTGTCAGCATTCGGGGCCGCACTCGCGACCGCTGCGGCAGGCTTTGCGTCAGTATCCTCGTAGCTAGTCACCAGGTCAGTATGTTGATAGGGAACGGAGCGTGGAGGGTCAGATGGCCTTACAGGTCGGCGAAGAGATCGTCCTCAAAGTTCTCAGCTTCTGTCATGATGGCAATTGGGTGGTGGGAGATGGACTGGAGGGTGAGGTGAGGCGAGAACAACCGACACCGCGACTATGTATGGACCGCTCGCAGCGTCGAGACGTAGAAATCGGTCGCCGTAGACTTGTCTCGATGAGACCAATCACCTTCGTAGAGGATAGATAGAGGATGATTTTGATGCCCAAGGGAGCGATGGAAGATTGAAGAGATGTTCGCCGTCGTTGCGCAGAAAACTGGGATGCGAGGTTGAGGAAGAAGTTAAGTTGCTCCTCGGAAAGCTTAACGGAAGGGGAACGCTACTAAGGTAAGGTAGAGCCTTGCTAAGGGACCTTACGTGGGCAGCTGCTGACTAAGGCATCAGCCCGGAGAAGCCCGACAGGCCAGCGTTCCACAGCTTGACGGCACGGCTCTGCTTTCTCTATTAAAGCCGTGACGATGCCTTTCAGAAGGGAAATGAAAAGAAGGTGAAAGCATTATGAAGTTGAGGGCGAATCTTGAAAGGAGCCGTGGCTTTGGTAGTTTTTTTCTGGCCTTGCTACGCCTTGTTTTTTTCCCCCTTGCGTGAATCAAGGCTGCGTGTGTTTAGGTACGCTCATTGGTGGAGGATACGCAGAGCTACTTCTTCGCTTAACGTATTTCGAGGGACATCAGGGCACTAACAGCTAGTATCAAAGTATTGCTAGGTAGACATGGACGAAACCTGCTGCAAATCTCCCAGCAGGTCCAGCCTTGCCACCACGCAGGAATCCAGCGCACCCACCTACAAGACGGGCAGCCTTTTAGAGCGTGTTTTCACTGTAACGGTGCCTCCAGGTGCCTTCCAGAGCCGGTACCCCGCCTCAACGCTCTGGACCGTTAGCGGCACTTCAGCGCGGTGCCTCCTGTATCTGCGCCGGTACAAGCCCTCCCACCAGACGTTGCTGCTTGCATCAAGTACCCAACCAGAACCAGGCTGAGACAACCTGGAAAGGTGGACAATAGTCGAACGAGGATCGTCACCGAGACAGGCTCGACGCTTCCCCAGCTTGTCACGGGCCTTGAGTCCGATCCCCCAGAACCCCGCAGAATGACGCCTCGCCTTTGCGCCTTCGACGACCATTCGTGAACATGTGGTCGTCCTCTGGGAGCGGCAAGAAGCCGGCCAATTCAGTGAGTCGGCCTCGCCCTGGCCTTGTGGCGCAACTGGCGACATGTCGACATGGTGGTGATGATGATGCTAACAGCCGGTCCCCAGCCGCAGGAGATGGTCCAGGTCGGTACGTTGTTCGAAAGCCTTCCGTCGCGTCGGATTATGCGCCCTGAAGAGAGAGCAATGGGAACCCGTTACTGACCGATCTTCAATTGCTCGACGTGTTAGACCGGTCCGAGTATGCTTCTTCGCCTGATCCGTTCCTTGCCAGCACTTCGCGCTGTCTGCTAACGCCACTCCGTATCACAGATCAGCCTCGCCGTTCTGGAGACCGCCGCCACGAGATGGCGGTCCTAGGAGAAGCGTTACGAACCCGGCAGGTCGAGATGGCTCGAGTCTAGTCGTTGGTGCGGCGTACTCCCATGCAGACGTGCTCAAGTTCGATTCGTTGTACGAGACCGTATATCGGCATGCCGTCCCCGTCCTGCATCGCTGACTTTGGGCCCAGGAACCTCTCCAGCTCTTCTTCGCCTCGTCCCCGGACACCCCCTTCGACATCGTCCTCGAGACATCGCATGCCCGAAACCACTCCACCACCTCAACGAGGCGCATTAGCTTCCTCCTCCTCCCCGCCGTTCAAAAGCTACATCAACTTCCTGTCGAATACCAATGATGATTGGAAGGCCGATGAAGATGAGATGCTGGGATATGAAGATGACGATGGGGACGACTTCGGGCTCCCTAGTCTCTCAAACATGAAGAGAAGGTCGAAGCGAATAGCTACCCAAAACAACCGATCGGATCCATGGCAGGAAGCTTTGTCTCCTGTGGGCGACGGTTCCTTTGGCCGAATCCCAGCTCGACGGTATTCAAACAGCGCAGATATCGCAGCTGAGCGGCCGGCATCAACATATCCAATGCCCAAGAAAAGCGAGGGCAAGATTCTCCGACCACAGTATAAAGATATCTTGAAGGGTAAGAATGGCGGTTCCTGGCTTCGTCGTCTGCTTACACCAAGTGCTGACCCTTAGCAAGATCCTGCAAATGCGCTCCATTTGATCAGCTACCCCTCTATACCCAGCAGTGCGCCGCAGAAAGAAGCCGACGCAATCAATTCGCGAATAACGCGTATAAACAAGTTCAAACGGCTGCTGCAGGCATCTTCGATATCGCTTCCTGACCTTCGCTCGCTAGCATGGTCGGGCGTACCGCATGAAGTCCGCGCAATGACCTGGCAACTCCTCCTCAGCTATCTCCCTACAAATAGTGAGCGGCGCGTTGCGACTCTAGAGAGGAAGCGGAAGGAGTATCTGGACGGCGTCAAGCAGGCGTTCGAAAGAGGGGGGACAACAGCCAGCAGCTCTTCCGCCGGAAAAGCCAGGGGCTTGGATGAAGCCGTTTGGCATCAGATCAGCATCGACATACCCAGGACGAATCCCCACATTGAGCTTTATAGCTATGAGGCGACACAGAGATCGCTGGAACGCATCCTCTATGTTTGGGCCGTCAGGCATCCTGCCAGCGGATACGTGCAGGGTATCAACGATCTAGTCACGCCATTCTGGGAAGTGTTCCTGGGGCTCTACATTACCGATCCAGATATCGAGACGGGCATGGACCCTGGCCAACTGCCCAAGTCCGTCTTGGATGCTGTAGAAGCAGACTCGTTCTGGTGCCTCACCAAGCTCCTTGACGGCATTCAAGATCACTACATTGTTGCTCAACCAGGCATCCAGAGACAGGTAGCAGCCCTGCGGGATCTCACTGCCAGGATTGACTCCAACTTGTCCAAGCATCTTGAGCAAGAAGGCGTCGAGTTCATACAGTTTAGCTTCCGGTGGATGAACTGTCTTCTTATGCGCGAAATCAGCGTCAAGAACACAATCCGTATGTGGGATACATACCTTGTAAGTGAAATACCCGTTGCTTATGAAAAGCCCTCTCAATCAACGGCCCAGCTAACGACGATGGGATCAGGCCGAAGAACAGGGCTTTTCGGAATTCCATTTATACGTTTGCGCTGCGCTCCTCGTAAAATGGTCCGATAAACTTGTCAAGATGGATTTTCAGGAGGTCATGATGTTCCTACAGAGTCTCCCGACGAAGACGTGGACGGAAAAGGACATTGAGCTTCTCCTTAGCGAAGCTTTCATCTGGCAGAGCCTCTACAAAGGTTCTGCTGCTCACCTGAAGGGCCAGCCGCAGCGCCCCTTGCTCGGGAATCTCCAGTTATAGCGTGAAGTAATAGTATATTTGGGAAGCAGTAGAGCGGTAGCAGTCCGTCCGTCATATATTCGTACATGTACCTGTTATTCTCATTGCTCTGCCGATAGTCAACTTCCAACAAAAGGCAGGTACAATAATTGGCAAGCCTCCCGCCAGTCAAAAAGGGGGGGCTACTTACTGTACCTGCCTGATGGAATACGAGCTCTGCTACAGAGGTCACGTGCTCTCGCGTTTACAGCGGACGTCAGACCGCGTTACGCCCAACGACCATCGCAGCTATTTCATTGAGCATTCAGTCAAGCAACTCGGAGGCTTGCAATCAGATGGTGGTGGATTGTGTTTTGTTCTATCCTTCTTCTTCATTCCATCCTTTCGCCTACTATATATCAGCATGAGACCTCTGGTCATTGCTGATTCTGATGACGAAAGTGACTCGAACGAGCACCTTGCAGCCGCTCCAGCTGTGACGCTTCCTCCAGCGCAATTACGATCTTCTGAGCAGGGGAGCCTTCCAACTGCGTCCACCGACTCGATCTTCTTCCAGCAGATCTTCAATGAGCAGAATGGCGCTGCTCTCGAAAAAGCCCAGCAGCTGCGGCAGGACTTGGATGATGCGCCGCATGAAAGCTCGGCCATGACCATCCCTGATGTTCCCTTTGAGCGAACCACCAAGGGCTTCTATCATTCGTCCACCACAACCGCCACGGATCCTCCTATGGAAAAACTCCCAGATACCCAGGCTGTGGATTCCTGCGCCGGCTGGCCTCAGATGACGTCTCGGGAAGAAAGGCAGCTTGAGACACAGACAGGTGTGGTCGACCCGTGGGAAGTCCCAAGCAGCCCAGAAGCCCCTAGGTCGATGGTAAGGCAGTCGAAGAGGCATAGCCACATGATGCCGGACCAAGCATATAGGAGAGGTGGATTATTTTCTGCCAAGGATGCGCTTCCCGACGGGCATTGGGGTATCGAGGAGGCTGCTCAAAGTCGAAGCAAGAAACGGAGACGGCTGGAGGAGTCTGGTGGTACACTGTCCACGAATGACGAAGTCAATTTGATTATGCTGCCATCTAGTTGCAAGTCTATCCTTCAGGATGGGGAGGAGACAGCAGCAGCATCGAGTATTCTACTTCCCACCAAGCCTCTTGACGCTGGCTCGACGTCCTCTCTGAGACACCCATCCCCGACAGACCGCGAACAGGTGTCTCGTCTCGACATGGACTCGGCACCTACTGGCGCTCTCAAGTACAACGACCTTCTGCTGAAGCAACAGACACAGTATGCTGTCGGCTCAAGTGGGACGGCCACCAATATCAACACGCAGCGAACCCAAATGTTATCGAATCACAGTTTTAGCAGTTTGGCCCCCGAAGGGCCGGAGGTCAGGGTGGGGACGAGAAAAGCAGAGTACCGAAACTACATTTCACGGAGGAGCTCATCCCCTGACATCATTTCTACGTTGGCGCCAATTCTTAAAAATGCTGCGGTAAGTGGGCTGGCATCCCAGGATATCACACGACGCGGGCTAATCACGGTCTCAGCAGTCCGAGCCAGAGCATTCACCTGGTCTAATATCCAAGCCCAAGCCCAAGCCCGATCAGGAATATCGTGACAGGAGTGATTCTTCAGCTCATCAGCCCCCACAAGGGGAGTTGCAGTCGGGGGAGAATGACGCCGAATTCGTGGCACATCCCACGCCAATGGTCAAGTCCAAGAAGAAGAGGGGTCGCCCGAAGAAGCCCCCAGAAACCGACGAGCCCCTGCCAATGAAACCGGCTGCAGGTCCTGTATCGGCGGCGGCTGATGGAACACCAGCTGCCACAAGGCAGAAGAAAAGGCGAGGGCGACCCAAGAAACAGTCGGCTGAGGCAGCTGTAGACGGCGCTCCGCCTCCCGCCGACAGCGATACGAGAGTCAATTTGGGCCCGGAGCAGACCTCAGCATCTGCTGATGGAGACGATATACAAGCTGCCACTGCGCAAAGCTCGCCGCCGAGGGCCAGCGTGAAGGGGGCTGCCAAAGAAGCCTCGTCCGCGGCAGAAACCACAGGATGCGGCCAAGATCAGGCAGCCCCAGGCAGCAAGGGGGATACAAAGCATCATTCCACCAGCCAGAGCAGTCCTGACAAGCCGAAGGAGGAAGACGTACCCAAAGAGCCAAGGCAGCCTGCTGCACGAGCGAGAGAACAGAAATCGGGGTGCGACAAGAAGGGATCTTCGGCACAAGGGATATCCAAACCCCTGTACAGGGTTGGGCTGAGCAAGCGATTTAAGATTGCCCCGCTGCTGAAGTCGGTACGCAAACCATGACAGAAAGCAGACGAGAAAGGCACGAAGTACAGTATCACAGGGAGTGTATCTGAAGATGTGGCGTGTGGACGTGGACGTGTCACATTTCTGAATCGAATCGAAACAGCTGTCACAGCTCAGCGGCTACTCCCCTTGGAACAAAGAGTTATTTCTACTCGGCTGGCCTCTCTTCCCTCCCCCTCAGGAAAAAGGAAAAAGTGAGGTGGTTGGTGCGACCCGCCAAGACTATGCTGGGCGAATCATCACCAGTGTGAAGAGTTTTCGAAATTCCCACGCCATATATGGAGTGTGTACTGTACATACGTCGTTGGGTAGAGATGGGGACAAGATGCTCGCACACGGGCGAACAAGGTTGCGCCTTTGGTATACATACGATGGTTGAAGGTGACCCCTTCTCACAAGTGACTCCAGGGAGGCAGTCCACGAGCCAATGACCACCAAGGCGGATAGGCCTCTATTGGATAGCTCGGATGCCTAGTAGGTATTTGGGCATGGCCAACGTCACCATGCTTAACTGGCGCTGAAAGCAGACGGCCACTCCATACTCGGCACCCAGGCCCATCTCGGATATGCAGAGCGCCTGCATGGCTACAACAGACTGGTGAGCAAGCACCACTTTTTCACGTCATTCTCGGACATGGGTCGCGTCCACGGTCGCGCAAATGTGAGATCAAAAAAAGAGTTTCAGAGTAATGAAAATTTTTGACATGACCCTATCCGACGTCCAAACGGAGCGATCCCGTTGAAGCCGATACGAAAGTCGAGTCGCCGTTAGTGACAACGGGTGAAATTCATCTGCTACGATGAAAGGGAAAATATCAGTGCAACTGGACACCGACGAACATCACAACGTCTGTATTCCGCTCTTTGGAAGCCTTCCTGGTTTCCCATGTTGTGTACAGCCAAGTTCACTAAAATTGACCGCCGGCATGCATTCCAGTGGCACACAGCAAGCTGAAGTCTACCTGTCTGTGAAAGACCCGGTCCAGCAGCGCGCGACTACTCCGTGCTCTCGCTTGAACCGGTCGCTGAAGCCCCGACTTATGAAACGTTGATGAGGTCCGGGGAGGCTTGCTTCAGCCCCCCGGCCCATGGAAAGTCTATGACACTGCAGCACTAGTTGAAAGTATCCGATATTTGCCTCGAGAACCATGGACCAACACGGACGGGCAACTGAAGAGCTGCAGACAGGGAGCCCTCAGCGGCAGGAGACTCAACCTTCCCGACACACTAGACAGGTGGACATTCCTTCGAACTCTTGGGGCTTTCCGCGCTCTTGTTGCGGGTCCTTGGCTAGTTGCTAAAAGCTCTGTCGACACGGCCAATGGTATGGACCGTCCGAGCCACAAATTCGCCTAACAGCCTAAAGCAGCGACATGTAAGACCGGTGTGAGTGCGGCAGCAGGCGTGCTTGTGTAGGAGGAGAGAGAAGAAGCATGGGAGGAGGTCGTGCGGCAAGTATTCAAGCCTCTTCCCCCCCCCCCTTTCTTCCTTTTCCGGACCAGCAGCTACCCTCTTTGGGAAATTCAAAAAAAGGCAGATATCAAAAACAGTGCACCGCTCCGCTGGCCGGTCTCTGAGCAACTCGTGGGCCGAGGTCTCCCGTACAAGCATCAGCCCCGGACAGTTGCAGTGGAAAATATCGAGAGCATTGACGAACCGCGGACCAGGATCCGCTCAACGGCGTGGTGACCGTCGACAATTATCTATTGGGTTCTTTTTTAGGGTTGGCAACCTTGCCATGGAACAGGCAAGAGTCGACCAGGGGCTTGTTGGAAGCGCGCGCAACCCTTTTGGCACCGCGTCGCCGCAGGAATCCGCAATATGCATACACACTCACTCGCATCATGTACGGGGGCAGCGCGTTAGGCTTCCTGAAGCCGCCGAGACACCGATGGCAGCAGCAAGGAGACTGCGACGCCGAGCACACGCCACGTACGAGGCAGAGTGAGAGGCACAAGGCACATGCAGCCGCAGGCTGTCACCGACACAAGGGAAACGAAGGAGAGGCCACCCCGCACTAAGCACAAAGGGGACGCGGGAGGGGCTGCCACTGGCCAGAGGAGAGAGATGGCGCCGAGAGTGATTTTGCCCCACGGTCGTCTCTGCGTAACTGGAACCTTTGGAGCTGATGAAATGGCGCCCTTGACGATGGCTGGCAACGACCCCGGCCGGGTATTGGGTACAAACCCCTGGCCTGCCTCTCCCGTGTCCTTGTGCCTGCTAGGTAGCCGCGACTTGTCCCGGGGCTCATAGCGCCGTACTGAGTACTCCCGGCCATACGCCAAGTTGATCGATATCTCTCGACCTACCTTAGCACGCCTGTTAGTGACTTACAGCCCTCTTTGCCTCTACTCCTCAGCAGCTTCTTCCAGATAGCCGCACCCTCTTTTCTCTCCTCGAGCTTTGGTGGATTTTTTTTCTCTCTCTTCCTTTGATTTTGCCTGTACCCCCTGCCCGTGTCGCTGCTTGACCTTCGTCACCCTCGACCGCGCTGCTTGACCTCCTTTTCTCCCCGTTACGTCTTGGCCTTTCATATTATCGTGCCTCCAGGAGCTGCTTAGGTAGCTATGGAGCCAAATGGCACGCCCGATGAGAATGCGTCGTATCGATACCTGAGCACTCGCGGAGAGGATACTGGAGTATGAAGACACTTTCCTAAGTCTCTTCTTCCCCACGTTATTCTTCAGCACGGAAATTTTCCATTCTCTCTCCTCCCTCTCTCTCTTTCTCTTCGTCGTTTTTTCCTTCTTTTTTTTTTTTTTTTTCCTTTGATTCTTCCCTTCCACCTTCTGCCGTCCACCGTCAACATGTCGTTGCCCCCTGCGAATGCTGAGAATGCCGGCATATTCCTACATCCCAGCAGCTAACGCTTTCGTCTCTCTTCCAGTTCTCATTTGAGGAAGTCGTCCTGAACAGTGTCGCCCCTGATGGTGGCCTATACATCCCTGAAGAGATCCCACGTGCTACTGCGTGGGAATCGTGGAGAAACCTCAGCTTTCCAGAGCTTGCCTTCGAGATCATGTCACTCTATATTTCCCCTTCCGAAATCCCTCCCGCCGACCTCAAAGACATCATTGCGCGCAGCTATTCCACGTTTCGAACCCCAGAGATAACGCCCCTGGTCCGTCTCAGGGAGAAGCACCACCTCCTTGAGCTGTTCCATGGCCCTACATTTGCCTCCAAGGACATTGCTTCGCAGTTCTTGGGCAACCTTCTCGAGTATTTCCTCGTAAGGAAGAACGAGAGCAAAGCCAGCACCGCAGGTATGCCATACATTTTGTCCACGTGCCACCCTGCTGTTGATGTCACCTCACAAGAGGGCCATGTATATATCAGTGATGTTACATGGTGAGACGGACGCGGGCATGGGGCTCTCTCTCTATGCGAACAGAGACTCGCTTATACCTTTACCATGTTTTTTCTTGTTAGCAGATCGACATCATCTCACCTTTGTTGGTGCCACCAGAGGTGATGCCGGCTCCGCTGCTATCTACGGCCTGAGAGGGAAGAGGGACATATCCGTCTTTGTCATGTTTCCCCAAGGGCAGTGTGCCCCTATTCAAGAGGCTCAGATCACCACAGTGCCGGACGAGAATATCTCCAGCTTGGCCGTCGCTGGTACCTTTGACGATTGCCAGGTAGGTCGCCACGCTGTACCCATCCCGGCCCATCCTTGGCTAGACTCGGCTTTGATTTGATTTTCCTTCCTAAGCATGAGGCATCTAGAACATCCTGCGCAGTCTGCACGCTGATAGGCAGGCCAACGAGAACTTTGACCTTGTCAGCTCGAGGAATTGGGCTCAGATCCTGGCCCAGATAGTGCTTTACTTTTACTCGTATTTTGCCCTTACCAAACAGTCTGCGTCCTTCAAGCCCGGCGACAAGGTTCGATTTGTGGTTCCGACTGGAAAATTCGGCAGCATTCTTGCCGGATATTTCGCCTTACACATGGGTCTGCCCATCGAGAAACTCGTCATCGCCACCAACGAAAACGACATCCTCGATCGCTTCTGGAGGACAGGACGGTATGAGAAGCAGCACGCCGGCCGTGTTGGGCCCGGGAGCGGCGGCCTTGGATCGGGGCTCAGAAAGACTCTCAGCCCAGCGATGGATATACTGACTTCCCACAACTTTGAGCGCCTGCTGTGGTTCCTCGCCTGCGAGTTCGCGTCGAGCGCCGGCATGGACCATTATTGGAACCAGAGGCAAGCAAGCCAGGAGGTCTGTAAGTGGTTTCGAGAGCTTGACGAAAAGGGGTCCTTTGGTCCCGTATATCGCGACGTCATCAGGTGCGCGAGGCGGGAATTCGAGAGCGAGAGAGTCACAGACGAGCAAACCCTCGACACCATCAGGGCCTTTTATCGATATTCGGGATACGTACTGGATCCCCATTCTGCCGTTGGCGCTGCTGCGACAGTACGGTCCATCTACCGCACTCGCGGCGGTATACATCACATTTCTTTCTCGACGGCTCACCCGGCCAAGTTCTCCGACACTATAGTCAGAGCGCTGCAGGGCGAAGAGGGGTTCAGCCTGGAGGACAAGGTGCTGTCAGCGGAAATCGCCGACCTTGGAAAGAGGGAGAAGAAGGTGACTGTGATGGAGAATGATTGGCAAAAGGTTCGAGAGCATATCAGTGCCCGGAGTGGACACGGCGGCAGGGCATGATTGGCTCTGCCGGCCGCTGGTTGCCTGAAACGCAAAAAGCGAGGGTATCTATACTGGCCGGATAACCTCTGCCATTTCCCAGATGCCCTCCGATGCTATGGCCGTCTATTATTCGAGGTATGGAAAGGGGGTATAAAGAAAAGGAAAAGAAAGTTATAGCCTAGGGACATGATTTCTGTTCGGAATAGGGGCATGATGTGGGAAGTTTCTCAAATGGCAGGTGACTTTAAGGAATTTGAGTATAGCTGGCATCTGAAAAGGCTACTGAAGTTGTGCTCGTAGACAAGGAGGGAATAGAATCATCACGTAGCCTTTCTTCTGTTTCTGGTGGGCCGGCTTTTACGCAGCGGTATTTGCAGCCCGTTAAGAGGTTATTTTTATCATCATTACATCACGATCTATCCTTCAATGAGTTGGTCTCTATTTGTTTCTTGACGTCTTTAAACGAGCATGAGGCACATCAAGCACATGGCTAGGAAACGCTCTGAGCTTCTTGCACGGTCCTCAACTTAGCACAGTATTTTCAAAGGGTAAAAAAAAAATGCAGGTAGATGATGGATAGCATAATATTTATTTCATTGTTTTCCGCGACCCCCGTCCGTAATTCACCCAAATCCTTACGTGTTTTGCCTTGTCTCTCTCCCTTTGTGCTAAAACAGGATATTACAAGGCTACTACTCTGTCAAAGCTAATGGAAAGCTTATGGAACTCTCAATGCCGATAAAAACTTCAAACAAGAAACTGAACTTTGTCGACAATGGTGCTCTTCTCATCGAACTGAGACAGCACCGAATAAGATGGGTCGAACGAGAACAACAGTGAACCATGACAGAAAGAAATCCGCAAAACGCCACAGGCAACTATGAGCCTTCCCCCTTGGCTATGGCATGGTTAGATAGAAGAAAAGAAAAGGGGAGAAGGGTGGTGAAAGCTGCCCATGGCAGTCGTATACGCCGCCTTTTGACCGAATGTTGTTCTTTGGCTTGTCCACCGAAAGGGGAGACGGTAAACGAAATGGTGGGAGAGATGATACCACATGTTCCCGCTTAGTGTGTTCCATCGAGACCCTCTCTGCTCAAGAGGCCGCTTCTCAAACCTTGCGCTCGTCGTCAATGTTCTTGATTCGCTTCTTGATGATTTCAAAGGACGAGAAGAAGATGGCGTTGACGGCGCAGGACCGGATCATGGAGACGCCCAGGCCGCGGTACATGTGTCGCTTAAAGAATTCGATCTTGGGGGCCGGCTCGACTTTCTCTCCGCGAGAGTACAAAAGGGCGTTTCTCTGGTAAATGCTCTTTGCTGAGTCGATTGGATCTGTAGAAGATGACACCGATTAGCTCCGAGCTCATACCCCTGAGTTTGACGGCTAAAGGGCAATACGCACAAATCATGGCCCATGATACCAATCCACAAAGGCCACCGGCGGCAACAACGGCCAGCTTGTTACTATTCGGGCTATCACCAGCAAACGTCGTTCCGAGCTGCTTCCCGCTCTCGTATACCATAAAGTAAATGGCCGTGCCCAAAGTGTCACGCACTATGCAGCCCGCAAGAGTTAGCCCAGAAACGCAAGGTGGACACACAAATAAGTGAACGGAACAAAGCCTCAGAGAGTGCTTACAAAGATGCAACTGAAAGCCGGTATAGAGCCCCAAGATCCCCCGGTGTTTGATAATGTTGGCCATGGTCTTCAACGTTCCCTTGTTCTGGTAGCTCTTTGCTACTTCGCGACTTCGTTGGCAGTCCCCAGAGCGCTCTGCTAGCAGCACAGACACCTGAGCACTGAGCTTTGTGAGTTCGAAGGGACAGGCCAGAAAGGTGATTGCGGAGCCTGCGGTTGCGCCAGCGGCACCAAAGCAGGCCACTGAGTAGAGGTTAGGGTATGTTCCAGGAGTGCTGACGTGGCGGTGGATGTCGAATCCAGATTTCTCCTTGATCCAACCAGAGTAGACGTGCTTTGCTCTTCGGTAGATTGAGAAGGAGACGGTGCGGACAAGGGTGATGCTCGCCATGGGAGCGGTGACGCCTGAAGAGAAGAAATCAAGTTAGTTGGCCATGGTCTCTATGGGACAAGGGGGATTAATCAAACGTCATAAGACAACTCACCTCGAAAGAAGCCCGCCAGAGCCTCGGTGCGGTAGGTGTGCTTGACGCAGTCCAGGAAGCCCCGGTACTGATACGTCTGCATGCGCGTCTTGACGCTGTCAAGCGGGAAAGCGGCGAGTGTGGAGAAGACGCTGGATGTGCTGGCAGCGACCTCGATGCGGTATCGTTTTATGAGCGCGTTGGGCCATTCCCGATCTCTCTCTCGTCCCCCAGGGTGAGGCATGACGGCTGATGCGGAGCGGCCTGTGACATCTTGGTAGGGACGCTTGGCCTCCGCGCTCATGCTTCTGGCGAATGGCGTCCGGTCACAGCGCGTTCAGACGGCGGCCCCGTACGAGACCAGAGCCCGGAGCGCGGATCGCAGCACGGCCAGCAGCCAGCAGCCTCTTGTCCATCAAGAGCCTCGAACGCAGCCGTCCGGGGATTGGATCGTCGGCAGAGGACGATGGATGACTTTGTCTGTCGGTATGTTTGTCGAGATTCAAGGAGCGAAGAAGTCGAGATACGGCAAGTCGTGGGAATGCGGACAAGACGAATGAATTCGACCGGATATTGAAGAGTGCTGTTCAGGAGTCGACGAGGTGGTGGAGGTGACTTGGACTGGACTGAGCTGGGCGCTGAACCGAGATTGGAAAACAGAAGAGAGGCGAAGAGTGAGGGGGATGGCAGAAGCCGGTGCGAAGGAGCTTGAGTCGAGCGGAATTTGGGTCAATCAGGCCCGTCTCTGGCGAAGGCGATGCGGAATGCCAAAGACGCGAGTGCCGCCTGCTGTCGTGGAGCTTGTGCCCTGCCCTGCCCTTGTTGACGATCGTGAAACGCTGCCGGTTGCGCCAATGCAGAGGTCAATGCCAATGGCGGTGCAGACGCAGACGCAGGTGCAGATTCAGGCGCTGCCGATGCCGACGCCGGTACGAATGCCGCCGCTGATGCTGATGCCGATGCTGATGGCTGATGTTCCAGCCCACGGTCCGCACCAAGAGGCAGGTGATGATGGCAGCAATTCGATGTCACCTCGACTTCGCAGACGCTCTCAGCTGCTCGGCACCCAGCAGCAGCGACCGAAAGAATGAGGGTGAAGAAGACGGAGAACAAACAGACCAGATGGACGATGCTGGTGAGGGGACGCCTCCGGGTGCAAAGGCTTGAAGCTACAGCAGACAAGGGCAGCAGAGGCTGAACAAGGCAAAAGCAGCCCCTCGGATCGAGCCCATGCTTTTTCAGTCCTTGGCCTCTGTTTGGAGTTGATCAGATGCCGAGTGCGAGCCGGCTGTGGGGAAGCAAGCAATTGGGGGTGGACAAGGTGAGGTGAGGTATTGAGAGCTTCCAGGCCGAGACGGTACTAGCGCTCCCTGTGCTATTACCGTGTACTGTAGGTAGGGCATGAGGTCACTGCGCTGGTGCTGGGCCGCCATCCGACCCCCGCAGAGGCACCACGCCGGTGACTTGGCCGGCTACCGCGCTGCTGTCTGGCCGCTGTACCTCGCCGTCAGAGATGCTACTTAGTACTAGGTACCTATAGATACAGTGGCAGCATACCAGAACTTTACTGTCCTGTGGGTAATTAGGTACTACTGCTAAGACCACTACAATGTATCCTTGTCGTCACATGCCTCAGCTCTGGTCGTATATCGTCTCCCAACAGTCTCAAATCAGAAGCAACCACTGTCGGTAACAAGACGCAGCACTAACAGACATGCATTTCAACAACACGCCTCAACTCACAGCCCGCCAATCCCCCTCCTCCGCACGCACTCAATTGGCCTCCAACCAGAATCGAATAACCACAACCAGGGTCCCCATTTTACCTGCAACCGAACCGCGGGACGGCTGCCATGTGTTTTTTGCCGTGCTGCCTGAGGACGTCATCAGCCGGGGGGAGAGCGCAGCTTCTCACCCCATGCCTTGCCCTCCACAAAGCGGGAGAGTGGGTGAAACCTTGCAGGTAAGAAAAGAAACGGCCATGTCTTTTTGCCATACGAGTATGCAACTCAGAGGTGCAACCGCACTGCGTCATATGGTGAATGTTCTTTGACGTCTCCCAGACTGGCTGGTTTTTCTTTTTTTTTGCTCGGGTACACTCGGTGTGATCCTTGGAGGCAAGCAGGCAAGACAACGTGGACAGTCTGGATACGGCCAGCGCTTCAACCATCCGAGACAACATCACAAGCATTTGTCTCGGCTGTCCTTCTGTGAGCCCGGGAGGACGTCCTGCGCCAATCAAATATCAAAGAATGGAATAGGCAGATGTTCGACGCATCACACGTGTTCTTGTATGCTCCAAATGGTAACCTCAAACAGCTTGGGGAGTGCTTCATACACTCATGGCATGTCTTGTGTATTCTAACCGCATCTGTGGCTTGCTCCCTGAAATAGACCTTCACGGCCTTGGTTGGAAGAAGAAGAAGCCTTGGCCACAATGTCCCCCTTCTTCCTCTCCTTTGATCCCCCAACTCCCCCTCCTCATCAATGTCATTTCCAATGCGAAACTGATGCGGTACTATTCTATGCGGGCCATGTAGACTAGTAGTACGAGGTCAGTGTACGACTGCCACCGCAGCCGCCCACATGTCCAAGGCGACGAGCTTTCTTTGACGAATAGCAAGTCACCGCGGCCCTCCTGGGAACCATCGGCGTCTGTGGTCCCAGCAGGTGCTCGGAATTCCCTCTCGCAGCAACTCCTCAAGATGGGAGGGGACCTGAAGTCGCCTCGGCTTTGAGCATTCTTCCACGGCCGTTCAAGACGCCGGTACCTCTTGGCTTGTCTGTGCGATTGATGGTTCTTCCGCAGCCCCGGTGGCATCGCCGTTGCCCACATCGCTCCCACCTTCTTCCTCAGGCGTATCCAACGTACCCACTGGCACCTGTCCGCCGTGCAGCGTTGCCAGTCGCTCTTCTTCCTTCTTCTGCCGGAGAGCCTCGGTCTCGCGACGAAGCTTCTCAAGGTTCCAGGTATCGTCGTCCTCATCCTCGCTTTCTGCCTCGGAATCAACGTCCTTCCACTTGCCGCTCTCGAACAGAGCACGGCCAGTGTTATCCTTGGCCTTGCGAGCCTGTTCCTCGGCGGCCTTCTTATCCAAGCGTTCCTTCTTCCACTTGGCAAAGGTCTCCGGAGTGACTGGTGTCAGGGTTCCTGTAAGCTTGTGACGCTCTGATTCCAGGAAGTCCTCCAGAGTCAGAGTCTTGAGCGGTGATTTGTCGAGCAGCGCCTTCTCCGCTGCTCTCTGTTCTTTCGTCTTCAACACGAACCTGAAATCATTCAAGTCAGTAACCGACAGCATATAAAAGACCAAGGGCTAGTTGACTTACCCAGGCGGGAGAGCGTGTTTGTACATGCACTTATCGCCACCATTCGGACAGATCCAGAACCAACCATACTTTCCATCCTCGATGGCTTGAATGAAGTACTTGCACACCTTGTCTGTCGTCGTCTTCTGGTTGCCCTTCTTCGACAGCACAACCTTGAGCAGCTGCTCTTCTGTCCAGTCAGCAGACGTCTCCTGCTTCTTCTTCTCGTCCTCCTCCTGCCTGACATCCGTGTACAAGTTCTTCTTCTCCGTCTTTCTCTCGATGCTCAAGTCGTGAGCAAACTTGCACTTCTTTCCCTTTTCGCAGTCGCCTTTCTTGTAAAAGATGCAGACGACCGTCTTGGGATCCACGCCAAAGGGCACCTTTTGGATCTGGGCGGGTTTGTTCAGAAGAGCCTCGGTCTCCCTCTTGGCTTCCTCTGCCGCCTTCTTCTCCTTCTCGCGCTGTGCCTTTTCGGCCGCCTTCCGTCTGTCTTCGGCGCTGCCACTGGCCTTCAGGTTGGCCGTCATCTGCTGAATCTGTCTCTGCGCCTGCGCTCCTTTCTTGTTCTTCATGCCGAATGTCCGGTCCTCCACCATCTTGGCGGCAGATGGCTTCTTGCCGGCGGCGGGCTTCTCCTTCTTCGGCGGCATGATGGGCTGTCGATGAACGGTGGACGATTTGGTGATGATCGAAGGACGCTTCTAGTGGGGTTGGAATAGACGCTGGAATTCGATGGAAATCGGAAATGAGATGCGCTGGCGAGGTCGATAAGGCGTGATGCGCTGGTAGTATCGACTCTGCTCTATGATATCGCAGAAATATCTTGTCAAGAGACCGCCAAAAGAGACAAGGGAATGGCAGGTCGACTTTTTTTCCTCGCAAAAAAGGTGGCGGCGATTCTTCGCGAACACACAAAGTTAGTTGGGTCCAGGTTTTGGTGGGTTGTCCAAAGTTCAGACGCCAGTGGGCGGATGAAGTCACCGAGATCACGTGACGTGCCCCGCTCTTTTCCACCTATCGAAGCGGGTGGACTTTGATCTCCCCCGGCAGACAGGCTAAGCCGCATCTGGACTCGAGCAACTGGCCACTGCAACAACGTCGTCAGCCAGAGCTGCTCGTTTACAGGTGTCCTTCCAGCAGTTCGAACACTGATGCGGTTGCGCCCAGAGCTTGTCATCACGACCATCGCAGCGCTCAAAGGTGAGCAAGAGACCTCTGAGCTGGCTGTCTTGTTGCGCTCTCTTGATGCCCTTCTTACTGACCAATTGCCGTTTCTTCAGCCCTTAGATTGCGATACTCCGGTTAGCTCAGCCTAGATCAAGCTTCAGTTCCAGCGCCTTCACGATGATTTCCGACGACGAGCTCTACAAGCTTGCCATCTTTCTGGGCTCCATCTCCATGGTCCTCATTGTGGTCTACCACTTCCTGGAAGTCAACTCAGAACCCGCGCCAGCGACTGCAGGCAAGAAAACATCATGAGGATCACGAGGGGAATTGCGAGCACGCCAGGGCAAGAACACGACAACTGCACATCGAAGAATCGTGCAGCACAAAACCGAATCAGCGAATTTGAGCACAATAGAGTCAACGAGTACCTGGGAGAGCGATCATTAGCGGGACGCCAGAGCAGGATCCAGGCAGAATCTCGCGGACGGGTGTGACGGGGCATTGAGAACAACGGGTTGCCAGCTATTGATACCATTTACGAAGGGGCGGATAACACAGCAAGCGCGAGGGCGGGTGTACAAACGCTCTGCATGAATTGACAACATCAAATCGACTAAATCGATCTTGTAAAGACCTTTCATGATTTCGGCGGGTGATTGCGCATCCCGTTGAATTGGCTCGATCCTCGAGGTTGCGGACACCAGGCGTTGACGTGCCGTGGAAACACACGCCTGGTTCATTTCCCCTCTCGAGCCATCATTCAGTCGTCTTGGAATCAATCGCAGCCAGGCATTGTCGTGCATTACCCATGGATGCGAAGAGGCGCTGCCTGTTGAGCACCCTCCCTGTCGTGACATTCTGCCAGCAGGCCCAGAGTGAATCGATGGAGGACTTTCGCCTTCTCTCATTCAAGTTCTAGGGCAAGCAAGGAACCAGCTTTCTTGTTTCTCCCCAAGCGCCATGGAAATGTTGCCATCACAGCCATTGCTCTCCAAACTGGTGTCGTGAGACGAGTTGCTTAACAAACCCACGCTCAACATTGAAGCCAGGGATGCCCCCCCAGTAGTAAGACCCCGATAGAACGTCTGTCTCGCTTGTCGCATTTACTGAGGAATCCGTGGCAAAATTATGTTACTATCGGGCTACGTGCAGATAGCGCCATCAGCAGTTGCCCCCCAGGCTTGGAGCATGCTCAGAGGGCCATCGTGGGCGCTTATGCCAGGCCTGGGATTTCTTAGTACATGTATTGCATTAATGACCTGGGCTGACTCGGTCTCACCATTTTTCTGCATGTCCTTACTGGAGCCCAGCTGGCTGACTGATGCGACCGTGTGTCTGCCGTTGGATCGCGGAAACTGAGCTGGGGCGGGCGGCAAAGGTACCGCGCTGTGGCGGCGCGACCTGCGTTGGCTCAAGTAACTCCCGCATGCCACCCCAGAGCTTGTATTACTGTTAGCGCCTGAGGCCCTGTGGTGAAGGGCGGCTCCCCTGTCTTTCGGGGCACCAGAGGCTAGACACAGTTGAGGCAGCGCTGAGCCTCCAGCAGGAAACGCGTTCCTGCGCCCGCGTTGCCCGTGGCATTTATCTTCCACTCACTCCCCTCTTCTCAACCTCGCCTTTTCCTCTCCATCTCCATCTCCATCTCCATTCCAAGCCCAGTCAGTGTCTTCGCCCAGCCGCAAGCAACACCACGACTTTGCATCATCTCCGACACACACTCTCTGCCGCCATACTTTTTCTTTTCTTCTCGTCAATCTTTTTTCGGACCCTTTGACGACTTCAAACAACGCGCCGCTGCCGAAGCTTCCTTGCCTCGCACTCGTCAGCTTGAGTCACCGTTCACGAATCGCCAGCTCGCGCATCTCTTCGATTAAGCCTACTAGAATCGCTTTACGCGACTCTTCGACCTTGATCATCTTCCTTTGATTGACTCCCTCCGTCTGTCAATCGTGACCAGCCGCTGTCGACACCACAACTCGACAGGTTTTTCTGCCACGCTACACTTTCTCTCACGTCTCCGTCAACTCTCAAATCAATCACCATGTCTACCAAGCTCGACAAGCCTCTTGACGAGATCGTCACCGCCCAGCGCCGCAACTCGGTGCGCCGTCGCTCCCTGCGCCGCTCAACCACCGGCCGCCCTGCTGCTACCGCCCCTGCCGGTGGTGTTCAGAAGACGGCTGCTAAGCCCTCTCGCGGCGCTGCCGCAAAGGCGACCCCCCTCAAGGCCGCTGCTCCTAGCGGTGAGAGCAAAGTCATCGTCAGCAACTTGGTATGTCGCCCCCCTCTCAATCGAACAAGCAAATGACTTGCGCTAACGCCGCCCAGCCCAAGGACGTGACGGAGAAGCAGATCAAGGTATGTTTCCGTTGAGACTCTTTTGTCTCCGGACTTTGTTCGACGTTTTCTTCCTCGCCGCGCTCAATCCATCGAGACGGCCATCCCTCTGAAGGGCTTTGATAATGCCCTTGCGGCTCAAGTCCTTGTACTGCTCAAGTCTCCTTCCATTGACGGCGCTCGGTTCACAACGCCATGCGCGCCATTGGCAAGTCGAGACCATCCTCGTTACGCACAATATGCCTTCAAAATGCCTGGTCAGCGTCACTGAAGCATGCGATAACACCATGAGGACTGTGGCATCTTTCTCCAGCAAGACGCTGAAGCGTAATGGAGACGAGAAACTGTCTTTGAGCAAATACAAAAACAAGCCTGGCGTCAGTCGGTCGGTCGGTCAGCGAGCAAAGCAGTGGGCACGTACATCCAGGAGACTTGGTCTTCAACCTGTCAGAGCCCATCCCTGTCGAGCGCATTTTCTTTGGGGCTGTTCTTGAGGCAATTGTTGGCGGTCGGGCAATATGATGTTCTCTGTGTTGGCACTGGCAAACCCAGCAATTTGGCTCCTTTTTGGGCTTCCTACGCGGCATCTTTCTCTGACACCTTGGGCTTTTCCCCTGTTTCCTGTGTGCCTCCGGGGGTTCACTGCTCAACAATGTTTCACGTTTGCGCTCTGGGTTGCTGCTCACTGCTATGCTCGCTGGTCGTGCAATTACATCTTCTTCCGTCGGAGTAATGCGATGTTCTGAGGACAGGATCGGCGAAACCTCGAAGTCGGAGAATACATGCTCGTACAACCCCGTCGCTTCCGCCTAACTGACACCGTTTGCTCCATAGGAATACTTTGTTCAATCTGTTGGTCCCATCAAGAAGGTTGAACTATCCTACGGCCCCAACTCCCAGAGCCGAGGCATCGCCAATGTCACCTTCAGCAAGCCTGATGGTGCTTCCAGGGCACTGCAGACCCTGAACGGACTGTTGGTCGATGGCCGTCCCATCAAGGTAGGTTGCTTCGGACGGGCGGGAAGCGAGGATATCTAAGCTCACCACTGAAATGACAGATCGAGATCATCGTCGGAGCTGCTCAGGCCGACAAGGTCATCCCCCCGATCAAGTCTCTGGCCGAGCGCACAACGTTTGTCTCTCCTCTCCTCTTTTCGCGGTATCGAACATCAGCTGATCATCTATAGTCAACCCAAGGCCCAGCCCAAGTCTGCTGCTGGCAAGAAGCAGAACACGGCTGCCACCAAGGCCGGCGGTGCCAAGGGAGCCGCCGCGAACGCTAACAAGAAGCGCCGCGGCCGCAATGCCCGCCCTGCCAAGAAGACTGCCGAAGAACTTGACTCCGAGATGGCGGATTACTTTGTCGGCGCCAATAACAACGAGGCCGCTGGTGCCGCTCCGGCTGCCGCCGCTCCTGCTCCTGCCAATGGAGACGCCGCCATGGAAGACGAGATTATGGTATGCTTGCATTGACACAGCCGTGATGCGGACTTGGCTAACATGCGCAGTAGTAAATGATACTTGGCTGATTTCCTACTCGGTATGATGGCGTTGCAGGGAACTCGTGGTTTAGATATCGATGCGTAAAAAGAGAGAAAGAAATAATGAAACTGGCTCAGCACGCGCTTGGGGTATCACGCGCCCTTGGAGGCTACTCACAGAGATGCTGCCATTGCGGCAGAATGTCTACTTGAAGGGTGATTGGGAGGCTTTGGAAGATGACTTTTTTTTTTTTTAAAGACGTCACGTTTGCTCGTTTTTCTCTATTTCTACCAGCTTTGTCCCTTGGACTGAGGTTGAGGTTAGGCGGTCGGTTTGTCGTCCAGTGTGTTTAGTAGTAATAATAAGCGAAAACACTCGGCAATGTGACTTGTCTCTATATCAAGGTAAATTGTGAACGTTATCTGTTACCAAATTGAATACGATACGTCTCTCGTCGCCAATGGTCAATGAGTCAAAAGCGTGAATTATCCATTTGCTTGCTAGTCAGTTGGTCTTAGACCTCTGATACCTCCCTTTGCCTGACAAACCTACACCGTGTGCGCCCTTTCGGGGCGAGGTTATCTCGACGGTTCGAAAGGCATGCATCGATTTTGCAGCAAGGACCAAATCAAGATGGGAAGAAATAAGACAGCCCAGACAGATCTAGATGGAGTAACAGTTGATTTTGCTCTGGAGAGTTCCAGGAATTATCCAATATACATCAAAGGCGCATAGGAGGAACGAAAGTCAACTTGACTGGGATTTTGTTGAATTTTTACTTCATACATGAAATTTAGAAAACCCGTACTCCCAAAAACTCGCCGTCAGCGCCTCAGAGAAAAAACAAACGAGGCACTCGCCAAGGATTCCGTTTCCAGGTGTATCTCATTAATAAAAATGGATGGCGCCCCCCTCCCAAGATTTCTGCTTTTACGCCTTGGGTGCGGCCTCGCCCTCGTCCTTCTCCTCCACCTCCTCGACCTTCTTTTCCTCCTCGCCCTCGAGACCGGGCATCTCGTCGTCGTCATCGTCAGAGTCGGAGTCGGGGTTTCCGGAGCTGCTGTACTCGGGCATGCCCTCCAGGCCCATGCCGCTCATGTCGGGCATGCCGCCGGCGCCGCCTCCCAGCTTGGAAAAGTCGATGCCGCCGAAGTCGCCTCCTAAAGAGAAGTTGTCAGCTTTTGCAAGATCGGAAAAGGGGGCGAGAACGAAGTCTCGAACTATGCTATAAGATGGAGGCTACAAAATCACGTACCCATTCCGGGCATGCCGCCTATATCACCAAAGTTAGTCAAGGCCTTCCCATACACCCTAGAGCACCTCGGCGCGGCAAGAATGCCTAGAGGAAAAGATCAGGTCACTCACCCATGTCGCCAAACTTGGACAGGTCGTCATCGGCGGCCTCGTTCTGCTCGTCCTCGTCAACCCACTTGTCAAAGTCGGTCTTGAGGAAGTGCAGCTTCTGGGAGGACTTGAGCAACCGCGGCCAGTACTCCTCCTTGAGCTCCTTCTTCTGCAGCTTCATCTCGATGTTCTTGGCAGTGTGGTTGACGCGGCTCTCGGCGGGGTCGATCTCGGCGTACAGCTCGAGCTCGACATGGTACGTCTTCTTAAGGGTGGCGGAGGTGCCGGTGAAGGTGACGCTGGTGGGCTTGATGTCGAGCTTGAGGTCTTCTTTGGGAACGTCGGGGACGGAGATGGTCAGGTAGATGAAGTTCTTGGAGGCGTCGGTCGCGGAGGAGCGCTGGGCCCAGAGAACTGGAGAGAGCGACGGCGTCAGCTTTCGGGTCCAAGTAAGAGGAGCGCTGAGATGGCAATTCGAGCAGGCAGAAGAGCGTGGCGTAGGAGAAGTGCAGCTTGCAGGCACAAGTCCGTCTTGATACGGCATCGTGTGTCTCGATAGCCAGCTTCCAACCACCAACGACGCGGCTCAACTCAGAACAGGCCAGAACCCACCTTCGGGAGTCAACGTCTCAGCCATGGTGTGTGTGAGAGCGGGGGTTTAGTTAGCTTTGTTGTCAGAGCGGAAGCAAGAGCTTGTTGAAAGATGTGAGGGTTGAGATTTTGCAAAAACTCGCGAGCGCGAACAAAAAAAAAAGATGCGTTTTTGTTGTATGTGGATGGAGGAAAAGTCGAGGTTTGGGTGAATCAGGCTGTGGTCAGGGATCAAAGAAGGCACAGCAGCTTTGAGTGAAACCGATCAAGGCAGTTATGGAAAGCGTCAGAAGGCAAAAGATTTGGCGGCAGGGCTGATGAGGGGCACGATGCGGCGGTACCCCTCGCGAGCGCGGCGGTCGATGCGACGAGCAGGTACCGCGCTAACGGACGGCGTTGCCAGAGAGGCTGGATGGCTGGGGCGCGCCACGCCAGCTGTGCTTGTCTGACATTCTTCATCAGATAGTACTTTGACTCTCTGCAAGAGTTAATTTCGAGGCAATACTACCTAGTATGTAAGGTAAGGCATATTAGCAAACACACGGCTTGAGGTGCAGCTTTGGCTGTGCAAGTGGCCGACTGAGCAAGCAAACATGTGCCTGTTGTGGGGTTGAAGCTCGGCTCTTGGGAAGAAACCTTGCATCAACAGGACACAGCATGGCATGGACCCAAAAACTGGATAATCTGGGAAATCAAGAAAGGGGTGCTAGCAATTCGGCTCTATCAACCAATGTATTATTACATGAGCATCAGCATGCAGTTCTTTGAGATGCCGTATCACCATTACGAGGTTACAATTGAAGTACCTACCAACAAAGTCTTTCCACTTTCGGCAGCCTGGAACTCAACTGCACCAGCCCCAGTTGAGAGCTCGCAGCGGGGTAAACCGGCTGCTACTGGCCCGCTCAAGCCACGCTGTGGCTGACGCATAGTACCCCCAGCCTCACAACAGCACAGTGACGAGTCGGAGTTGCGTCTTCCCAACCAAAGGCGGCTTCTAAAGTATTTTTCCGCCTTGCATCCTTTCACCGAGAGAAACCAGATCCTCGTCACCACGCATCTCGTCCGCCCACAGCCTCGGGCTCCACCAGCGCCGGCCTTGTGTCTTCGATCTCCTTTCTTCAGCGCAAGCCTACGGATGAGACAGACGCCCAGCATCGAGTCTTGATCAGCATTGGGCTCCGAGCCCGCACACGCAGCATCATCCCTCCCACCAATCGTCGTCTACTCCCTCCCCGTCCCCCCTTGGACTTAGACAGCACTCGGCGCCGGCCATGGAGGCGTTCAAATCCCTCTTCGCAAAGCCCGATCCCCAGGCACAGGTACGGCGCTCCACTCGGCCTCCCACCTAGATCTGCCATCGATTGACCCGTTCTCACCTATCCCCAAACAACAGGCTCGAAAATGCAACGCCATGATCCGGTCCAACATCCGGAAACTCGATCGCGACATCGCCCAGGTCAAGCAGGTCGAGATCAAGACCAAGAACCTCATCCTCGCGGCGGACAAGCGCGCCCAGCGAGACCCCACGAGAGCCAAGCAGGCGCAGAAGGAAGTCCGGGACTTTGCGCGCGAGCTCGTCCGCGCGCGCAAGACGTCGGCGCGGCTCATCACGTCCAAGGCGCAGCTCAACTCGGTGCAGATGCAGGTCAACGAAGCCTTTGCCGTGCGCAAGATTGAGGGCTCGATCCGGGCCAGCGTCGGCATCATGAAGGACGTCAATCACCTCATCCGGCTGCCCGAGTTGTCCGGCACGATGCGGGAACTCAGCGTCGAGCTGATGAAGGCGGGCATCATTGAGGAAATGGTTGACGAGACGCTGCCCGAGGACGTTGACCTGCTGGGAGAGGATGAAGAGGCCGAGGGCGAGATTGAAAAGATCCTGGGAGAAGTCCTCAGCCGAAAGGAGCCATCTATGCCTGCCGCTCCGGTGCCCGAGCCGCAGAAGCCCGTGGCGGAGGAAGAGGAGGACGAGGAAGATGCAGAGGCAATGATGGACCAGATGAGGAACCGGTTAGATGCTTTGCGCAGCTAGAGCGGGAAGCGGGGGACTTGTATGTTCCGTGACTTGGATCATAGGCAGCGGTGTTTCGGCGTTTGGATGTTTGGGGGGGTTTCTTGACATATACACTTTATACACACCCTACATAATACTGCCTCGGGGCACCTTGCCCCAATTTACTCTACACGTTCTGAGCCGGTGGGCAGTGGACTCTGTTGACTAAGGATGGAGAGGCATGTGACTTGTTCGTGCTGCATGATATATATAGCACTGGCCCTGGATACCAATGTGCTGCCCCCTTGTGCCTGACGCCATCCGGCACGGGAGAGCCATGTTTCTCTGTGGATTGACGTGTGACTTGCTTCCCCATATGGATACCGGCACTGGATCTCGGTACTGACTTGGCATTGGGAGCATGGACAGTGGAGTTTTGGTCGAGTGATCCAAGAAGCGGTGATGAGCTCCGGGCTGGTATGGGGAAGTGGATTGTGGGCTCAGGCGAGCGAGGGAGCACAAGAAGGTGCTCCATACGAAAGAAATGATCCGCAGGTGAGAGAGAAGATCGCGGTCCACCGTGTAGTTCTGTTATTTTACACAAACTGGGGAAGAGGAGCAATGTCTCCTCCATATTCATATTTCTCCCGGGTAGCTGGGTCTGACTGGGCCAGTGTAGAACGTGTGGGCGTCCCACCAGCCTCGTCCCGAAGTCTTACGTCAATCCACGTTGGAAGACAAGGAAAAGAAGAGAAAAAAAGATACAAAACGGATCCATTTACTTCCCAAGCATTGAGGCTGCAGAAATGAGATCTACCAGGTGTTCCTCACAAAAAGCAAAAAAAATGCGTCATCCGGAACTCGAATCCGGGCCTCAACTTTTCACCGGTGAGATGGAAGAGTTGAATCCTAACCCCTAGACCAATGACGCGCTTTTCCATGTTTCTTGGAAAATCCGTCTCCAATTAAACACTAAGAAGCCCTAGCCCCTGCATCGCCTCCCCGCAAATGGCTTCCAACCAATTGCTGTCCTTCTCTCTGCTTACATGTCCGGACTCCCTCGTAAGACGGACTGGATTGGGCAACTTGTCTTTTGTCTTCCCCTTGCTCGCATTGGGCATCTGCATGAGGTCCGTCGCTCCCCCGGCCCTGCTTCCGCGCCGCGGCACGAAGACGCAAAGGAAAAAAAGGCCCCAGGCTGCAGGAGCAGGAACCAAGTTCTCGGGCCAACTGTGGAGATGCACGCTCTTTGTCTCCCCTTCATCACCAACACTCTCAGCATAGCGCAACCGGCTCAGGATCCGCGCGTGTTTATTTCGACAAGTGTGGACGCTTGGAATGAGTTGAGCCAGGGATCGACCAGGGCCATGCTACTACTCGCTCGGCCGATAGAAGGAGCGCCTAAAGGATGGGTAGGGAGGGCGGATCGCGCATTGCGGACCCGAAAACACGGGACACACACACACACACAGAGACAGAGAGGGCAGGGCGTGTGAGAAACTAGGCTAGGAGAGCGGGTGAGGAGACGGGGAGAATGAGAAAAGAGCCCGACGGACCCCTGTGATGCTACTGTGTGCGGACCGAACTTGGAAGCCTCTAGCTGCCGCTGCTACGACTCTGTACCATGTTGACAGTTTGCCGTGTTTGCCCACCCCTCTGCTGGTGTTGAAGGCGTAGCAGCAAAGGTATTCTCGAGCTTCTCTAATTTCCCGTCCCGACGGGTCGGAGAGACGATTTCTTGACATCTTCTTCCTGGGCTCTCCTGCTCAGCTGCCAGAGACACGGTTGCAACCCTGGTTCACGCCATTCCTTGGAGACAAACAAAAGCAACGAAACCCAAGCACCTGGAACATATCTGCTGCATGACGTGTCACCTCAGGGGCGCCAAAGAGAGAAGAGCGAACGAGTGAATGAGGGGGCGTAGCGAGAAAACAACAACAAGGAAAAAAAAAAACTGAGTTGTGAGGATGGAGAGATCCTGGCAGCGGCCCATCGGCGATACCAAGGACCCAGAAACCAGACTCCAGGGAATTGGAGCTGTAAAACGGGTAAGGGAAAAAAGGAACGAACACCCAGAGGGACGAGGCAAGTCGACATGGATATAGCTCAAGGTCGAGCTCCTGCCCACCCGGAAGCAACCCGGTGACCGGGGTTGGAGAGACGCCAGGCCTTGCAACTGGTCAATTTGATGATGCAGACAAGGGGAACGATTCACGCGACGTTCCATGGAGCTGGTAAACGCCCCCAATCCCCTCCCCTGCCACCGTTGGCCCTTGGAGCCTAAGAAAAAGGAAAAAGGGAAATCAAGAGGGAACGTGCCCCAAGCGTTCGTCTCGTCTATTTCTCTCTGGCGCATGCCCAAAGTGGAAAAACCCACGATCCATGTCCGGGACGGGGGTGATTGTCTGTTCTGCAAGGACAAGGAACCGCCGCCCAGGGGTTCGTCCGTTACATTTGATTGAATGGGGGTGGCTTGCCATGCGGCGTCGAAGCGGGGCGGGGAAGCGATCCGGCGAAGGGAGACGCGGCGGGCATGCGCCACAAACGTGGCAGCCGGGATGAGGAGCTTGATGACTGAGCGTTACCGTCCAATCAAGTGCATCTTCGTCACAACGGGTTATGAGCTGGGGAGAGCGCCAAGCCACACCTTTCACTATTGGCCGTCGGCTTTCGTCGTTCCATTGTTTCAGCGTCCTCTGTGGCTCGCGGCTGAACGTCTGTTCTCTTCTCTCTCGAAATTCCGGGGTAAGAGAGCCAGGCTGAAGAAGCTAGGGGCGTGGCAGCCGTCGTCCAGCCTATTTTCAAACGAGGAGGGAAAGAGCAACAAGGTCAAGGACAGCGTTTATTACTCGGCAATTTCATGCGATGGCCGTTGACTTGGGCACACAATCGCACCCCCTCCCCTCCCCCTTGGCTTGTCAATCTCCTTCTGCCATCTTGTCTTCTCCCCCCTTCATTTTTCTTTCTCTTGACGCCATTATTGCGATCTAATCTTAGTCTATCCGAGAGAAATCCGAGCCGGCTGCTAGAACTCTTCTCTACACTCCCCCCCCCCCCCAAGCAAGGCGGCCCAATTCCCAAGATGCCGGAAGAGAGACAAGCTCATTTACCGGGCACGGGGATCAGAGGGATCCAAGGTGCCGGTCCGCCACGATCAAATTGCTGCCTTGCCTCGACGATTCAAGCTGGCACATGATTACGAGTCGTAGAACCGTTTTGACACGGGGGGGTTCTTCTGGTCTAGAATGCTAGGGCGAGCGGATGTCCAGGGAGGATTGCCGGTGCCTAGCCGTCGGCCGGTAGGATCGCCTTTGACTGCCCTCCCCTGGGAAAACCGAGGCCTTGGTGTCAAGTTGTTGGCAGCTGTCATCACCAACTGAGCGTTCCATTTCTCATCGCGCAGGCGCCTTTTAGCCGTTCGAGATTCAGCGACGCTTTTTTGCTTGATGCGTCTTCATGGCGGCAACAACAACAACAACGACGACACAGGCGCGCTGTTTCTTGCAAAGAACATGTTGTTCAACGCCGTCTCGTACGTCGCAGAGCAAGAGCCGCAACTTTCTGCGATCGACCGCACTAAACACCATCAGCTGCGGACAAACAACTACCTATTCCAAGTCATCAGTCATTCCCGCGGCTATCACCGAGTCCCTCCACGCTACTTGACCGAGGGACAACCCCCCCCCCAAAAAGGCGTTCTCCTTCGGCTCTTCTTACTCGACGGCGGTTTCGGCACAACGGGTCAAACGGGCGCCCGTGTTTCCTTTTACGCTCACCTCTTTTTTCTTTTATTCTTTCCCCCCCTCTTTTACCCACGCGGCAGAAGGAAGAGAGCGTGCCATTTAGCCGTGGCAACAGAGTAAGTACAAGTAGCTCCATACCAAAGCCGAAAGTGATGCCGACGTTCCAGCGGGAAATTGCAGCGCCCCACCCTTTGGAAGCTTCGAAATTCCGCAGAATGTTTCCATTTGATGGGAAGTTCCGTCGCGCGTGTTCCGGCTTTCGCTGCCCTGCTTACTTGCCTGCCTGCATTGCATGGGGTTCCGTCCGCATGCCTTGCGGCTGGCTGGGATTACTTGTACGTACATACATGGCTGACAACAGCTGGCGATGACTTCGCTGGCGGTGGAGGCCCCGTCAGGGAAACAAACGGACCGTAGTGCGTTTCTGCTGCCGTAGGAGTTGTCCGAGCATTGTCATGCTGACGACTCATGGCATCGGCAGCAGCGACGAAAGCTGCATTGTAAAGGCAAGGCAAGGTAAGCCATTGAAGGAGCCTCTCATCCATCCTTTGCAAATCATTCTTCCGAGGCCACGATGTCCATCAAGTTTTAGACTTTTTTTTCCTTCCACGCCTTGTCCAACCCACTTGCCAAGCCAAAAGCAAAAGCAGAACAGCGACGGGAAGAAAAAAAAAAAAAAAGTCCACTTCACGATGGAGTTGCCATGTGTCTTTCGCTGATCGCCGGACCCTCTTCATCCCTATGTAGTGATTTCCGAAAGATGAAGCTTCCCACTTCAGAGCGGATTGGGCTCGGTGCCCAATTAGAAAAGTCTGATTGCGGATCAGGACTCGTGGCTGGGAATTGGAGCCAGCCGCATTGTTCACCTGCTTGTTGTCAAACACGGCAATCTCCATTTCGCAAAGGACGTGAGTCGTGATCTAGCGTCCATTGCAGACGTCGTGAAGCTTGCGTACTTTCGGAGAATGACCGACCGCCCTTGGTGCTTGACTGGCGTGAGTCTGTTCAACTCCGTACCTTGTTAGTAGGATTCGTGATATTGGGCGTCTTATGTGTTGACGGAGAAACTCATCCCGTCTCAACCCCTCAACACATATGTATTCTATCTTCCCCCCAACTTCATGGCCCTTGTTAGTCGAGACTGACAACCTCCACGTCAATCCCAATCCCAGCGATCACCAGCCTTGAAGAAAACGGCAGCTGTCAAGCCGACGCCTTGGTTAGGCCTAGACCCAAGGAGAAATACAAGAATACATACAAGCCTTATCCCCTGGTAGAGACCGAGAAGAAGAATCCTTCAAAGCTTCCAGGTCCAGGGAATTCCTCCCCCGGGGCACAGTCATGACGGTTCCGTTACATGGGAGGAAGGGCAAGGATTGTCAGCAACCCTGCAACAAAAATCCCATGAAATTGCACCTTTGCATCTGAAACGAAAAACAAAGCACCGAGAAAAATTTTCTCTAGATCAAAATTTTTTTTTTTTTTTGACAGGACTTCTTGGTTTGGTGGGGAGGAAAAGGATCACAGGGATTTGTTGGGCTCCTCCTTCTTCCTCGAGGGCGTGTGTTTCTTCTTCTCAAGGCACTTTGACACAAAGAATTCAACGGCGGATCTTCTGGTTTCCGCGGGACGGGTGGAGAAGTCAGGGATGTTCGTCCGTTCTTCTTGATGGAACTCATCAGTCAAGGTGAAGAGGAAGAAGAAAAGAAAAAGATTAGTGTGAGCCTAGGGACTCGGGCCGGCCCTGGGCAGTGGGGGGAAGGAGTTCTGACCTCAAAGCAAAGAAGTAATTTACCTAAGCTACTGGATAGCAGAACCCAACTTGTGAAATCAAAAGGTCCCCCATCCCTCTCTTCCTCCGTTTATAGCAAGAGAGAGAGAGAGAGAGCCAAGGAGAAAAAGGACCGTTTAAGCGACAGACAAGGGCCAACCGGGGAAGCACGGATCCAATGCAAAAAACCCCCACCAGCACGTTGCCGTTTCGAAGCCGGAAACGTTGCAACCCGTTTCGTCTTCGTTGGCTTCTTCTTTTCTTCCGTTTCTTGCTGCTGCAGTGTGCCGCCGTTTTTCCTTCTCTTTTGGGCCCCATCCCCCATCCCCCCCCCCCTCCATCCCGGTGTGTCGCGCGTCTGTGTCAGAGGTGCGTCTTGCAGGAAGCGGTCAAGACAAAGCCTGTGCGTTTCCTTAGAGGAGAAAAGGAAAGAAGCTGGAGGTGTGGGTGCGTGCGTCGGTTGGATGTTGTTTTCGATGCATGCATGCTGCAAGATGGGGGACGGGCTCCATTGCCTGATACCTTGGTACTACCGGTAGGTATGCAGATAACGAACGGACAGCTGGCGGAGAAGACGGTGAAGCATGTGCATGTAGTATAAGGTAGTAGTATATGCGCGTAGGCAAGTCAGGATGCATGCCCATGCGCGTCTTGTCCTGCACACGCCCAGCTGCAACAACGGGGCCGAGGACGCCATTCAGACAAGGCGATGGATACGGTACTTGCTGCTTTGGCTGCATGGCTACGCGTCTGGGCGACACCCGAGATGTTGAGCCCCCCCATGCACGGCCAGCATGGCACTGCCGGGGGTCTTGCGTTTGGAGGAGGGGCTAGAATCTTTTTCTTTTGTTCTTTCTCCTCTTTTCATGATTTTTTTTTTTTTTTTTATCAAGTTTGAGGATTTCTCACAGGTTTGTGGAGTTTTAATCGTGCCCTAGGCTGTCCGCCTCGGCGGTTGGGAAGAGCCACGATGCTGAAGCCAAAGGAGCTTGGCAAACGATCTTCCAAGTACACGCGCCTTGCGGGTAAAACAACCTGCTTCTCGTAGTCGTCATCATATCACATAGAAGCGGTTGAGTTGAGTCATCAAGCTGGATTACCAACCACCTGCTGAGTCTTGTTGTCTACGTAGGTATATTACACATTCGTGACCGTTGACTGATAGACATCATGTGTCTCGCCATCAATCCGGCGGTCGGAGGCTGCGATGCGCCCTGCCCCAGGCAGGATCGTATCTTGTGCCTCCAACTGACGTCAGAGAAGCCCTCTGGAAGCCCCGGGGAGGCGAGGCGGGGCGAGAGAACAAACAAGTTGCATGGGATTCCCTGGGCGGACGTGCATTTTCGCTGACCGTGTGGATGGTAAAACCGTATGTAATGCAATAACAACAACCACCTACTTAACTTACCTGGCAACAGTTACGGAGCAAGGACTAATACTGCAGCCTTGTGTGGGTGGTGGGCAGCAAAGATCATCCCACGTTTGGCATCTCGTCTTCCACACATCAGGGTAGCGCGTGTGCAAAATGCATCGGAAAGAGTCCGCCTTGATAGGTGGGTAAGTTGTGATGCTGCCTGTGGGTTTGATTATGCAGCATGCTACGTAGCACAGGGTCCCGCCATGCCGGGATGCCAGATTAATGACCCCCGAACTGCAGAGGCTTGCGTGCCGAGTGGAAGGCATCCAAGCCCGATATGTAAGGTAAGAGGCAGAGAGGTGGTTGTCATGAGACAGATAACGTGCTGCTGCGCCGGCGTGGCATCGTCGCACTCGTGGCAACGGCAGGAATGCCACCGCTGCCGCACCGCGCAGCCTTGCGAGCATTGAGGCCGTGGAAAAGGGAAAGACGTACTCCGTAAGCGCAGCCTCTCCCCGGGGGATCCTCAACGTTGTACCACTGGGGAAGATGTGTAAGAATAGGATGGATGCCTTGTATGGGCAACTGCGTATACCATCAGCAACAAGGGCAGACGGACACGCTCGCATCTCCGACGTCAGGCTGTCTCTCCATCTGTCTCTCTCTCTCTCTCTCTCCATATCTTCGTCGGAGGGGCGTCTGACCTCCAGGTAGGTCGGTGCTCGTCATCGCACAGCCCATGGCATGGGCAATCGAACAATGGCGTGCCCTCTCCAGGAATAGCAGCCCGCCGTTTCCGTCTCCTCTTTCGTTCGCTTCTCTCTCTCTCCCCAGCCCAAGGCCAACGGAACGAGGTGCTGCCTGCCTGGGCACAGCAAAAACCAGCACATCAATTGAGGGGGAGCAAATGGCGGTGCACGAAACATTGATTGGGGACTTGACTCATGAGGGGAAAACGGCCAGCTGGCGGTTCTTCTTTTTCCCCTCGCAGCACGGTGAGCTGTCCAGGCGCCAGCAGCGAGGTTGGGCGGTAGGTACCTTGCCTCTACGAGCACCCTACGTGGACGGGCATGTACATGTACCTGTGCCAGCTGAAGTCTAGTCCGTCGTATTTGGGTGCGCCTGCTGCGGCAGCGTGCAGCCCGGTGCAAAGTAGCGGGTACATGTGCGCTGGCGACGAGGAGGGTTGTCGCCCAGGTAGCACCGCAGTACATTTTTTTCTTTCGAGTCAATGCCTTATCAATGGCATCATGGCATCATGAGGGTCGCCGTCAGGCTGCGACACAGAGTCCTTGACCGCCTGGACCGGCTTGGCCCAATCGCAGCGCGCAGACGCAGCTGGCGGGCGGGCAGCCACAGCGAAGGGGCGGCATGACTGGCGGACAAGAGATGGGAATGCCTCGGGCTGGCGACGTTAGCGACCTGCCGGAGGGAGGAGGCGCGCAGGACTCGTCTCCGTATCGCGGTCATGGTACATGTGGACGAGCATGGAACGGGACTGACTGCCTCTTGCTCTGGTCTGCGTGGCCACCGGAGAGGCCATACACAGTCCAGACCAAAACGCTGTCGTGGCCGTTGGGCTACGGTTTGGGGGTTCTGGGGGTTTGCTTGCTTGCCCTGCCCTTTGGGGAGTGTCGGCCTGGTACCGTCCACCCCCGGCGCTTTGAGATTTCCATCCTCGTCCCCAGAGTGGTGCGTGTTGCTTCCCCGGGGCCCCATCACTTCAAGTCACCGGTCTGTCTCAGTCAGCGCCTCTGGTCCAACCACTCACTGCCTGGGGCTGGAGCACGCGCGTTTGTCCTGCCCTCCGTTTATTAGCCTGCTGATGCCAATCCTGTACGTACTGTCTCGCTCCGTATCGAGCCCACGGTTATTCTCCGTCGCGGCCCGTTTTCGCTCCATCCCATCTTACATGTGCTGGGCATGCGAAGAACGCGGGTGAGGCTTCTCATCTCCTTCTGTAACGGGAACCCGACCTGTCCGTTTCGGGCATCTGCCTCGGTGTCTCTTTTGTATCGCTTCTTTGCCCGTCTTCTTATCCGCGGCATATGGGCATCCTTCTGGCTGGTTGCTTGGCTCATAAGCGCTACCCGTATGACCCCCAAATCCAAATTCCCTTGGGAGTCCGGCCTTGCTTTTGCTCCTTGCTGCGCTTGTGCTTCGCTACCGAGGTCGTTGGCGCACCAGTGCTAAAACAAAAGATGCCGATTGTCTCGAGTCCACCTCGAATGAGGGCGGATGATGATACTTGATAGTCCCAAATTGAGCGGGCGGACGGGCTCTTCCCGCCGACGGTGGCGCCTCTCCCAGAGGGCACTTATTTGCGATCTATCAGATTGCGCTCCCTCCCTTTCCAAAGGGCACAGCACAAACCAAGTACGCGAGGAGAGACACGCAGCGATTTGCTCGATTCCGATTTCCCCCAGACAGACCGAGACGAGGCGGCGCAAAGCAGGGCGGCCGATCCAGCAAAACGGAATGCCGGGGAAGCCCATCCGTTCGGCCAGGGCTGGCGAGTCGAGGGAGAGGGGTGTCGCAAGGGCCATCTCTCTCCCTTGCTGGCTGACTTGACCGGAAAGCTGGGGCGGTGTGCCCCGATGCCCAACGGCGCTCTGCTGCGACCAGGGAGGACCAGCGAAGCCACTTGTTGGCATGGGGTGGGAGATTTGGAACAAGGCGAGCAGGGAGTTTTGGATGGGCGAGGGAGAGTTTTTTT